>NW_005842640.1:882520-888874 GCF_000455745.1 Alligator sinensis
CCCCCCCCCAAATAAAAAACTATAAAAAAAATAGAGTCCAATGACTGATAAAATACCAAGACTATAATTCAGTTCTGGATTGTGACTGATACCAAACAATAAAAAAATTGGGATTACATATACATAATTTAACGTTTTCACTGGATTGACTGTTTTGTGGAAAAAAGTGCCCCGTGTTGAATTATGTAGTGTCTTTAAATTATTTTCTGCATTTGTTGTGTAGAAATGCAATTCCGTACTAATTACTGGAAAGCACAAATCAGCTGAAATAAATGGAAGTTTCTGCAGCCACCTATGCAATAATTAGACTCGTGATGGTTAGTCCAATATACCTAAACCAAATATTTCTTTCCCTTCGTTGAAATGTTGTAGGAAAGAGTTCCAATACAGTTTAATCAGAGAAAGATTTTTCCTGTCAAGCTCCTGTAGCAGCAGAACATTTTTTTTTTTATAAAAAATATTTTAATTTGGCAGAAGCAGCGACAGTAGGGAGACCACCTGTCCCTAACTGGGTGGGGCAGTGCCAAAATGGGAATCTCATATCCCAGTCCCGGGCTGCATGACTCCAGGACAGCATTTGTGCTAGATTCACAGTATTATGCAGGGATCTGGGTTTTCTGTTCACTGCAGAAAAACACGGGAAATGGGGCTGCAGGGAGAGCTATGTGCATGTGCACTCGCACATGTGCACGTGTCCTGGGATACAGCTCCAGGCAGTGGTGAAGAGAAGCTCCCCCAGCTGCTTGCAGGTAATTCTGTCGGGGGCAGGCTGAGGCCCCTATGGTGAGGAAGGGAATGGGGCAGGGGCTTGGCCTGGGGGTTACTAACCAGTCAGGGAAGTGCATGGGACCTGGAGCAGGACTGTGTGGCTGCAGAGCCTAGCCAGGAGTGGGATGGAGCCACAGGCACCTTGTCTGGGGGTGGGGGGAGGGGCAGCTCCCCACTGCCACAAGCACTCCCAGGGAAGGGGGTTTGTGTGCATGACCTCCCCCCCCAGAATTTGTGCATGGGGCAGAGGAAGATGCAGGCTTGGGGCTCCCGCCCTGCTGTCCTGCCCCTGGGAGCTTCGTGCTGGCCACATCAACATGGTGAGGGGCCCCGAATCTGCCTAGCAGCTGTGTAGGGTTGTGGCCCTTGTTGCTGCTGAGCAGGTAGGGGATTCATTGTCATGGCAGCGCAGCCAGCACAAGGCTCCTGGGTGCAGGACAGCAGGGCAGGGAGCTCCGAGCCTGCAGCAGGCAGCCTGTATCCACCCCCACCCCTCATGGGCTGTGCTCAGCTCTGTTCTGGCTATGCCGGGGGGGGGGGAGAAGGAAAGTGGCAGGCATGTGTCCTGCTTTCCAATTTGTAAAGGTGGTAACCCTAAGTGAAAGTATTTTTCTTTTATCTAGAAAACCTTTCTTTTCTTCAGCACATCATGTCCATGTCCCGGCCATATGCACAAAATTACATTTCATATTCTGCTGCCCCAGGAGCTTAGAAGACAGAATGTTCTTCTGATAAACTATATGGAAACTCTTTCCTAAAATATTTTAACTGCAGAGACAGAAAATTTTGGTTTCAATATATTGAACTAACCATCACAAGTGTAATTATTGCATAGGCAGCTGCACAAACTTCCACTTACTTTAGTAAAATAACGGATATCAAAACTTGTAAGCACCAAGACACACTATTTCTCTGAATAGAGAAGCAGAGACTGAAATATTCAGAAGCAGCATACTAAACAAGAGCTACTGACATGAAAGAAAAGATGGGTTTTGTTTCTTTTTATAAGATACACAAAACAATTGTTCATGTGAAATAACAGACACCAAAAAGTAGTTTAGATTAACTAAAAAACTGAAAATTAATGACAACTATGTTTTACCTGTATAGGAAAAGATCTTTGGCCAGACGCTTGGGCCCAATGATTTTGAAGATAATTTCATATGTTTCAAGTGCCTTCCGATGAACCCCACCTGGCAAGGCTGGATGAAGGCATTGTGCTAGACGCTTACCTATGGTCAGCTTTTTTGGTACTACTTGGTACTTTGCATTGTTTTGTAAAACCTGGAAAGAGACATTTCCATTAAAAACCCAACAATTAGTTTGTGTCAATTGCTCATTTTACAGTTAGTTCCTGTACAGGGTGGAACGGGCTCATACGGCAAACAATCCATTTTAAACACCACCATTTATGAGTTTTCAAAATCTATCTTGCCGAGTTGAGTTTACAGCATGAGATACGTCAATTGAACACCTGCCATAAGCAAAACGATGCAAGTATGAGTACTTAAATAGGTACAATTTTACTCAGAGCAAGCCCCACATGTAAAGAACGTGTCTCATCCATGAAATCACAGGAAAAAAATTCTAGCTGTCACTGTAGGATGCAAAGCAAGCAAAAGCAAGAGGACTATTGATAACCTCTTTCAAAGATATTCCAAACACATCAACTTTAGTTTATGAAGCCACAACACAATGTGCAAAACAGAAAACCCTAGGACAGGGGCTAGTAACTTTACAGCCCACAGGCTGAATCCAGCCTGCAAAGGACCAACCTAGCCCAGGGTAGCATGGAGATTGCACGGGACATAGCTGTGCTGTGCCACCCATCCCCTCTGCAGCAGTCACCTACACAGCCCACCCTGTGCTTATCTTCACTGTAGAGGGGTCATGAATTAACAGTGAGAGTAAGTGCAAATGGCTTTGGCACCCCACGAGGTAGAGACCTGCAGCAGGGTACTGGTTTATCTACCCCTGCCTTGGACCTTTACTTTTAAGCCTGAAACATAAAATGGCATTTATGTTTTTGGTAATAATTAGTTTTTATTTCGTGCGTGAATATACTGAGAATCACCATAAACAAATTAAAAGACAAATTTTAATAAGTAATAACTACTCTACGATCCTCAGCAACTAAATCAGTGCTCCCAAATTACCACCACTACACAGAACTTCTTATAGGATCAGAGCTGATGCTTGAGTGCCACCTAAATTTACATTATTATATAATTTTATCATACCAACTGATAGTTAAGGTGGTTACAATGTTTCAAGCCTTACCCTATGTCCCAGACTCAATCAAAACTCACTGTTAATTTTGGAAGCACCAGAACCATAGGACTGGACCAATATTGTAATTAAAATTATTAATTTTGTAAAAACATTTAGAAGTAACAGCATTCAAAATAAAGACAGCGTTACCAGTTTAAAAGAGATAAAGGCAATGAATAATGGATTTGCAGTTTATTTCTATGAAAAATATGATGGTCCTTCATTTTTTCCTTATGAACATTGGTTCTACTGGAGATGATTAAATACATAGATAATACATCCTTACGCAGCTTTCTTTTCCCATAGTGCCCTAGCAGTAAAGGGCAAATATGTATTTTGCCTGTAAGCTCTTTTTTCCCTTCCCTTCCCTTTCCAACCCAATTGAAAAGGAAAAGGTTTTTCTCTAAACATTCTATATGCGCATTTCAATTTTGCACAGAAAAACACATACATCAGTTCAAATTTGTGAAATATTTCTACTCACTCCATACTAAAATTTTTCCTCCGGAGGATCTCAGTTACATGTATTGCCTACAGAAGAAGTTAACCTCTGGCTTAGTGATTGTCAACCTTTTTAGAGGACTCAAGGTACCCTTCATGAAACTCAAGACATCTCTCTAACTTTTGTGAATTGAAAAGCACCCTATTTCAAAAACTTATTTATTACAGTGCTTACCTCACTATAGAGGGGTCAGCAGAAAGAGTAGGGGAGCCTGAGCCAGCCTTTATCTGCTTAGCTACTCATACAGGGAAGCTGAGCCTTATCTGCTTATCTTTTCAGGCCTCACTTATCTCCTCTCACCTCCTGCAGTACATCTCTAAGGATCTTGTGGTACTCTGGCTGAGAATCACTGCTCCAGCTGGACTGAAGCTAGCTTCCTATAATAAATCCTATTTCGAATCATGCTTTCTTTTTGTGAAATATTATTGTTTTGCAACTGAAGAGAATTTTTAATTCTGGAAGATAGTTCTTAATTGTTCTAGATAACTATGCTTCAAAAATACCTGTAGTAGAAACACTAACTTGTTGGCTTCACCAAGGATTACGCCCTTAGAAACTAGCCTCAGAAAGTGCTATTAGCTGAACAGCTCATTCGATGTAGAAGTTGACCAGCTAAGTTACTTTTGCAAAACATAATAAAATTTTATATCATCAGAATCTTATTTTTTTATATTAAGAACTATGCCTCAAAACTTATGAACACTCCCCAATACCTGCTGCTTCTTTTAGAGTGTGCTGCAGTCATACCTTGTTTAGCTTTCCAAGTGCTGATATCAAATCTGCCCATTCACTGGAGTATTCAAAGTTCTTTAGTGCTTTGTCAACCGCTGCTACATAGTTTCTATATTTGGAGTCACTCAGTAGCTCAAGCTCCTCTGTGTTCATCCTCCTACAGAGTCCCCACTAGAGACTAGCTTGCAATTCATGAAAAATCATTACCTGTAAAAAAAGGGAATAATTCTTTTTCAGTCACTATGTTAAAATAATTGTAGATATATAATTTCATAAAAAGAGCTTGCAATGATCTAAGAATCAAGAGCTTTTCCTTGCAGAAGATTTTACAAAAACAAGAATAATCAGGCTGAACAAATTATGACAAACCTATGTATTCTGTACGGATATTAAATGCATTTCCAAACAGGTAAATGGTCATGTTTTGTTCCATTTTAAGAGATTCTGACAGAATAGTCAGGTTTATAATTCTAAACAATACAAATATGGAGGTATGACTTAGATAGTAACTAAAGACCTTCCAACCCTTCTTTTTCTGACACGTCTGACAGATTCATATTATCAAGTACTGCTTCTGAACTACACACCATAATTTTAAGTCAGTGGACATAAAAAACACTTATACACCATATTTACTTTAACAGAAGACAACCCTGAATATATGACAACCCCCAATAATTAAATTATATATCTGGAACATTTATAACTTAGTTATAATTTTCCAGGTATAGAATCTAATTATTGGAGGCTTGCCTTGAATTTGTCCCCCTCCTACTACTACAACAGGGAAAATAAATCTGGTGAGGGATCAGGTGGTTCCCTTGTCATCTCCCCCCCCCCCCCCCTTTATTTTCAGATCCTGTTTTCCCTGAGCACATGGACGTGAGAGGCAAATATGAAGACACTGACTTTGAAATATATATATGCAGGTAGTTCATCAGAAATTGATACAGTTTACTGTCACAACCCAAAGGGTGTGATTTTTGTTTTTGTGTGCTTCGGCACTGCTAAATTGTTCCCGCTAAATTATAGCTTCTTTGCACGGTGGAGTTTTCTGCTGCAAAAGAGAACCCCGGTGCAAGGGAGAATTTCCCGCCAATTTGAAGCTTTCTTTGCAGGGTGCATTTCTTTGTTGCAGCACAGAAATGCTCATTGCAAAGATTTCCCGCCATTTGTATGCTAATTCGAGTCCCATTATTGGCCAGTTCTAAATTATTCACACGTGGCGGCTAGTGATTGGCTTGCTAGCCATATAAAAGGCTTGAGTGGTTTCCGCCCAAGTTGGAGGACTCCACGAACACCGGGAGGAAGAGACTTCACACTGTGTGAAGATCTCTAAGCGCTGCGGATCCTTACGGACCCAACGCATTTCAAGCAGGCAACAGAGGTCTGATCAACCTCTAGCTTCTCTCCGTCGTCGATAGCAGCCTAGATGCATCCCTTCCTGTGCGCAAAAGAACCGGACCCACGGAGCCTAGCAAACTTCATGTGAGTGAATCCAGAGCTCTTCTACCCGGGTTCGAGTCCTGCAGGTTTATCTTCCCGTCGCCGAAAACCCATACCGTCTGTGTTGTCTGTCTGTAACTGCAACTCAAGCAAGTTTTCCAGCCTGCACCACTGCCATCTCGGTGTAAGTAAACAATCTTTAAAACTACCGCTAAGCGTTTGTGCCTAATTCCAGCTCGACGGCCTTCCCTCTCCGATCCGGTGTGCCCGGGCTGCTGGCCACAGCCCGCATGCAGCACAGAAAAGGGCTCGGGTTGCTCCCGGCTCGCACATTTACCTTTTTTGAAACTGCTGCAAGTTTTAGCACAGGTGCGCTGTAAACAAACTTTTAAGCAGCACTTTTGTACCTACTTATATGTACCTACATACTTGTACAAACTATGCATATTAGTCCAAAGCTGAAAGGCTCATTATTTATCATATAGTTCACTGGCCTAGGCCCCAGCAGAATCAAGTGTTTCAAGCCATGGTGATCCGACAGCTCAACATTGCTCAGTATGTGTGTGTACTCCAGATAGCTGCCACAAAGGATCCACGTGTTAATTAACCCACTGCTCATGACTGGGCTAGGGAAA
>NW_005842640.1:888884-891679 GCF_000455745.1 Alligator sinensis
TAAACTGGTTTAAATGATCAGAAACTGGTTTAAACCTGTAACAGAACAGATGTTCAGTACACATAAACCAGTTTGAAAATGGCTGAAACCAGTTTGCGATAAACCTGGTTGAATGTAGCATCAGGCTTAACTGATTTGGGTCAAATTGGTTTATGCAATATCTGTCCTAGACCCCTTCTTAGTTTAACTTAAACCGGAGTCCCTCAGCATCCAAGATGCTTTGCAGCCCTGAGCAGGGATCTCTGTTCCACAGCAGGGCTGGCCCCACCCCTCTGCTCCCTGGCAGAGACTTGCAGGCACAGCAATGTCTGCCTGGCTTCCCCTTGCCCAACCCTCCCCCCTTACAACTCCCTGCTCAAATAGGGACTCCCTCCTCCCCTCTCCCACATCACGGACAGTAGCCAACATGTGGTATGCTAGCTAATGCTGAGTGGTGTGTGTGTAAGGCAGTCAGGACAAAGGCAGATAGGACAGTGTCTGCTTAGCACTTTTTGGAGCTAATCAGCAGGTCAACTGCTAATGTTCCTTCATTCCTTCCTTGGAAAAAGTTGTTTAAGAAGAGTTTGAACTAATGCAAGAGGCTTTTGTTTTCTTGATGGGGTGCTAAATGCTGTGTTACTCCCTTTGTAACTCCTTGCTGTGTAACTAAATGCTATACAACTCTCTGCTGGCTCCCTTGCTGGTCAGGAGCAGCTGGGGAGGGGGGCCCTCCCTAATCAGAGCATCCTACCGAGACCTAGCCACGCCCCCCCCCATCTCAGCACTGTGGAAGGGAAGAGAGGGTTCTAGCTTGAGCCACTGCACTCAGGCTTCTAGCCTGAGCCACTGAAGACATGTGCCTGCATTTCTTTAGTCCAAAGAGGATGTCTGTACAGTTACAAACCAGGTCAGCCTAGCCAGGTTGACTAACCTGCAAAGATTGAATCAATTCAGGCTCAGGCTTTTTGAATGTCTGTTCCTAGCCCAGGTGTTCTTGTCATGAGTCTTGGGAAGATCCAAACATTTATATACAGATGAGATCTAGGGCAACCTGGTCTGGCTACACCTCATGAAGGGTGAAGCCATACTAATCATATGTAACAGGGTAAGAGAGGAGGTGACAGAGGGATCCTGGGAACTGTTTGTGGCCCCCTTTGGTGATATTTACTAAACATTTAAAGCTGGTAAAGAAATAGGAATAATTGGAAATGGGAAAGAAAGGTACAGCTCAGCTGTGGGTGAGAGTGAAGAGGAAATAAAAATGTATTCAGCGAAGTGGCTCACCATGACTTGAAATAATCAGCACTGAGGGGGACTGCATGCAGTGAGCACTACCATGTATCTTATTCAGATGGTCTGCACTACACTAGCCTTGTACTTAATCATCTTCACTATTGCTTTCCATTACTGAGTTCATACTATTTTTGGCAGCAGCGTACTGATAGACAATATATTTAATGAAGTTTCCTTATATGTGAATACAAGACAAGGGGTTTCCCCCGCATGCTGACTAGGGGGAAAAAGCCCATCTTATATTTGAGTGACTACTGTATTTATCACCACGGGTGCCTACAGATGTGTGCAATGCCTTCTCCGATGCACTGTAATTGCAGCACATAAGAGTAGACTTGATTAATTAAGTCTGCTGGAGTGTGCTAATTTGCATGCTCCAGCAGCCTCAGTGTCTCATGTACTCAGCACCGCTGTACTTCAAAATGGTGACGGGGGCAAGTTAACTAAAGCTCGTCAAACAAACTTTAGTTAAAGGGCCCCTGCTGGCATTCTGAAGTGCAGGATGCTGAATACATGAGATGCCATAGGTGCTTTAGTTAGAGCGGTGCCTGAGAGCCACTCTAATTAAAGCTCCCCCCCCCCCCCCCCCCCCATGTAAAGAACACACACACACCAAACACGTGTAATGTTGCCCTGTATCCTTGCATTTTCTTTTTTCTTTCCGAGTTTGCATTGGAACAACTTGCCATAACTCTTTTGAAAAAGTGATTAATTTTCCTGCATTTCATTTCTTGTGATTTGGCAATACAGTTGCAAAGCGCTTGTTAGGCACTTGGGCCTTCCCTTACAAAGTGCTCACTGTTCCAAGTTAGCAACACACATTGTTATAAATCACATTTGTACATTATGCTTTCATAAGGTCTTGCAGTGTCCTGAAGAAAGTGAATCCATGTACATACAGGTACAACTTTTACAGTTTTCTTTGTAACCAGAACAGTCAACACTCTACTGAACATACTTACATCTTGGGCTGGCCTACACTAAACTAGATGAGATTCTCTGGTTACAACACCACAGTGATACACCATTCCAGGGCTTACACCACTTACCTATTTTTTATTTTAATTTTACTGATTTTTTTCTCCATCATTTCTTATAGAACTTTGACCATAGAATCCCTTCTAAAAACTGTTTTGAGAATTACAATCCAAAGGTAAGAAATCCAACTATAACTAGTAGCTACAGAATATTTGCTAAATTTGCCTTTAGAAATTGGAATTTGCCATTAGAACAGTGGTCCAGGAGAATGGCAAGGGTTAATTGGATCCAATAGTTTGTTTGCGGCGGAGATTTACATTCTCAGCATTTTAGCATCCAAGGGTCCAAAGTTAGCAGACAGACAGACACAGACATACATCCTGGGAAAATGGAAATATTCAACACCAAAACAAACACTTTGTTCCCTTAGAACTGATAACAAAATAGGAATACACAGAATTAGCATCAGGTCACAGTGACCAGCTGTAACTTGTTGAACAGCCCTTGGGATCCTGGTTTTGGTGGCATGACCAAATTTGGAGACC
>NW_005842640.1:891710-892866 GCF_000455745.1 Alligator sinensis
GGAATGCCCCAAATAAGACACTGGCAAATGACCAAATTAAGATGTGTACATGTGATGTTTTTGAGAAACAAGGTATTATGCTGACAGGGCAGAACATGAACAGTATGACAACCACAGGGAAACCAATCAATGATGAAGAGTCATCAGGAGTAAGAGAACAGAAAAGGTGGGATCCCGAGGCCACTGTGGATAGAGGGTGCACCACCAACCCATCTTGCCTGCCCCGTCAGGGGGCTGGACATCAACCTCCAAGGCTGATGACATCCTTCAAGCAAGAACCATGAGGTGGTGCTCGCATACTGACTGCATGTACCATCTCCTTGTGAAACCCTAGGACTGGTAAATGAGTGGGACTGTCTCGTCATTTTGCTTGCATTAATCATATTTGCCATCATTGTGTATCAATAAAACTTGCCTATTATCGAATGAAAGGGGCTGTAATCAGACAAATTTAAAAAGGTTGTGCCCGCCTAGAACAAGGTATCAGGATGATGTCATAAAGCCAGTGACAACAATAACATATCTCATTGACAGTGGTAGCTTTTATGGCTATGGCTGTGACAAAAAAGCCCTGCAAAGATTTAAAGTTAATAAATTCCCATGAATGAGAAAAATGAAACTGCAGAACAAATTTCATACAGAAAAAGTGCAGTTTTCTACGTTGGTTAAGACCAGAGAATAGGAAGGAAAATGAGTTGGTTTACATATAACTCCATATTCAACTCTGGGTTGAAACTTGATCCAAATAAAAAAAAAAAAATCCAACCAGAGAAAATACTGGAGATGAGAAGTGAGACTGCCTAGCACACATCATCACAACCAAAAAAAAAAAGTCACTTCGAAAGACATCAACTTAAACAGGCTCTCCCACACTGGTTCAAAAATTAATCCCATCTGCTCCTGATGTTTGCCAATGAGAAGTAAAAGTATAAGTAATTGAAGAGATCATTGTACTAAAGATCTCTGAAGTAATAAGTGTAGCAGAAAGCCCCCTTTTCCTCTTGCCTGCATTTGCTCTCCCCTCTTTGGATACGTTTCTCTTTTTCTACCTTTTCTTCCTTCCTCTCTCTCTCACTTTAAGATAAGGAATCGTGTTTTAAAATTTGTGTGTGCGCATTTTGTATCTCCCCTTGTAGTTTGGTATTTTTATCTATTT
>NW_005842640.1:893429-898531 GCF_000455745.1 Alligator sinensis
CTCGCCCAGCCCTGCCCAGGCAGAAGGCCCAGCCGGCGACCCCCTTCTGGAGGATAACACCACTGAAAGAAGCATCGACGGCAGACTCCAGCGCTTGCAGGATAGGTATACCTGACTCTGTAGCCTGCTACTGTGTGTGTGTGGGGGGGGGACCAGCCCCAAGGTTTATGATTTAATTCATTACAGTGTTTCAATCCACCTAATAAACTAGAATTTTAAAGGATCCCGAGTTGGACATTTGTAGCCAACATAAGGAGCAAAGTTAATGTTCAGATAGAGGGTAATATCACAATCTTAGTGGTGAAATCTCATCTTAGAGATTTCATCTTAGAATATGAAAACTGTGAAAGCACTGACCTTTAAATACTCTTAGAAAAGAAATCCAAGACACTGAAGGAATAAGCAAAGGACACCAATTTACCTTTCATCATGTCATCTAATAAGAATCTACTTATTGTTCAAGATGCATCATACAAAATGGGGACAATATTCTGCCATTCACTAAGAACTCGCACAGACTTTCAATTTCTCCTGGGAGAGCTGCTGCTCTCCTACGAGAAACCATGAGTGCACAGATGTTCACACTTGTCCTCCTAGAGTAAAAATGGCTGCTCAAGGAGAAAAATAACCTGGAAACAACCAGGTTTAAATCACTCCAAGCAGAGTTGCTCCTGGGAGAACAAATATCTGTACATGCTATGGCCTCTATCAGATGAGGACATAGTACTCCAGCACCTCTCCCCCAAGGATTCCTGGGGAGTCAGTGTGTTACTCCCTGGATTCTCCTGCTGTAGCAGAGACAGAACATGCCCCCTTCACAATCCTTACATTGTGCTGAAGAAAACACAGATTGACCATGGAAGCCTGATTAAGGGAGCCTGCAGAGCATGCTGAGATGTGTACACCGCCTCCCCTCCCACCCAACCTTCTGGTGGCACAGCATCAGCACTGTAAACTCTCCATTCTTCAGGGCCTTAGCATTTGAACGTCTGTACATGTAGCTCTGCGTAAGCTTCTCTACCAGAAGAACAAACTTAGAATTCTCCCAGATTATTTGAATATATGTATGCAACCTCAAACTAAGCAGTTAAGGCTTGTTGCTGCAGTATTTCAGTGTTTAACAACTACCTACTAATTTTAGTGGGAGTTAACAACCTAAATATCTTTAAAATGTCATTTCAAAGGGAATTGGGTATGCAGGTATCTTTAAAATATCTTATCCTTAGCTGTATCAGAGAGAAAAATCTGTTCTATTCAGTAACTCTACTCAATTTCCATCCAATCAATCTGAGATGCTATGGCTGACCAAAGCTCACAAGACCCTTGGACAGATCAACTAATATCTTAGGATACAGCTAAGGTGAATCCTCACTATGCTTGCTAAGCTTGAAAAACAGAAGTAGTGTTCAGTCCAACTAAAAACCCTGGTTTCACCAGTTCACCCAGATAACTTGATGGACCTGAACTATGGAAATGCTGAACTAACCAATTTTGGCAAGTTCCATCTTCTGGCAAAGGTTCCTGAAAATTGAGGGAATTACGCTCCATGCTGTCATGGTCACCTGATTCACGCTTAGCTACACTCTCCCCAGGACTTCCTCCTCCACTGCTGTTACAGGTCAATGAAAAAAAAGAAAAAATCCACTTAGAATTTCCCCAGGAAAAATATAAAATGGGTGGCAATGAGGAATCTTTGAATCTTTGCTACTTCCTCCAAGACATCCATTGAAAGATGTAAGACTCCAGTACTGAACTTTGATACTATGTTGCTAAGACCGTCACAGTATCTTGCACTCTTTATTGGGCCTTCAACCACCCCAATGGCTATCTTCTCTTCTCCAGGATTGTCAAGGACTTGGTCACTTATTTCTATGTCTCACTTGATGTCCCCTTCCCCCACTTTTCTCTTCTTTTTCATCCCTACAAACTGAAGGAAGAAGGAAAAAAATGTTTCTAGATATAACTCAAAAGATTCAGAATGATGGATCTGAATTCACAAAAACTGAATTCACAAATCATTTGTATTCTCAGCTACAAGTAGATAAGCAATATTGACTATATTACTATGTGAGGCGGGTAGAAGGACATAGATAAAAATGTTTAAACAAACAAAAATGATAAATAAAAGTCCCAAACAGATGCAATTTGGGACTTCCCACAGAAGTAAAGGACTATAATCTTATTACATTTATGTATTTATGTTTAACTATCTTTGCTTCAAACTAAATACGGAAGAAGATCCCATTAACACTAATTTATAGAATGCCAACAAATGTATTAAAAATAATAGGAGTATGATAACTGTCAGTGTCTGACCTCCAGGAATTAAATAACTGCTAACAGTAAAAGAAAAAAAAAGGAAAAACATACAGAAGCAACAGAATTCATTTTTCCAAAGACATTCATATAAGAATGGAACTAACAGTGAACAAATATTTTGAGGTGAAAAATATGGACATCTTTTCCTTATCCAGCTAAATATTATGTGCACAAAGCTACCTATAATGTGGTGGAGAGAGGGGATTAGCCTCCCTTCAAAATGTGTGTATGCATACTAAAGAGCCAAGAACCTGGATTCTTATTCAAAATTACTAAATATTGCTTACTTAGCAACACATTTACTTTTGGCAGGATGCCCTTTCCATTTAAATATTAATCGCTCAGTGTAGCTTTCTTGGGATTTTTTCCCCCAGCTCAAATATGAAAATTAATAGCTGTAATCAAATGAACTCAGCTTTTAGTCATTAATCTAGTCCAGTAATCAATAATTAACATTAATTACATGACAGTACTCCTTTAATTGCTAGTAGTTGCCTTGTGTTTAGTGCATAATAATTTTTCTGACATACAGATAATGATTATACTTATTCAGCCGCTTAGCCGTTATCCAGCCCAGTGTTGCCAAAGACCCACTCTCCTGCCTTTCTTCACCAACTTGCTTTTACTAGTCACTATCTGGTACACCTGTTCTATGGACAATAGAAACCTACAGACTTCAAAGCTATACATCCACTGCCTTTTGCAAGCACAATATTTACTCACAATTTTAAAAAGAAAATAATGAGTTCTAAGGAGTGCAGAAGGGAAAAGAAAAGTTATCACCTTCCCTTAATGCTCCTTATTTATCCTCTCCTTGAAATATTTAATTTTATATTATTACCTTACCAGAATATATTTCATAAAAAATGACCATTATTTCCATCCATCATATACTTGACCAACTGGAACAATGTTGATTCTTTTTATTTCTTCCAAAGAAAACGAAGAGTATGAAAAATAATAAATACTTCAACTCATAAAACATTTAAACTGTGATTTATATACAATTGGTTTGTCTATATATCATTATTATTTAAAACGTCAGTGCAGCATAAAGCACACCCAAATACCTACTAAAAATTAATTAGATTTCAGTGTACTTTTCCAGTTTTCTCTCCCCTTGCCTCAGAATACACATACATGGAACTTGCTATTAAATATATACAAGCAAATTTATCTGAAAGAACTGTTGTGACCCAGAGATATTTTGATACAGTACATCATCTTAATAATTTCCAGTTTTTTATATCATAGAAACAAACTCCTAGCATAGGGCAGTTTTGACTTCAGAATATTATTTCATAGTTTTTAATAGACTATAGGTTCCCCATAAAATTTAATTTTAAATTACCTTCAATTTTCTACAAAATTAAAACAAAATTATTTACCAGTAACTAGAGCACTTTGAAACATATTGTCCACAAACCCACAAGTGAGAATCTGTTTCTCTGACCTCCTCTGCTCTGATTAGAGATTTTTTTCTTTGTCTTAGCAATACCCAGATTGTACCCCTTAGCTCTGCTCCTTCTCATGCCTTCACAATGAGAGGATGAGGGGCAACACATGCTTCCTGCACCTCAGTTTCCTATCAACCACAGTGTTGACTCTGAGAAAGAAGAGGAGGAGGGTGGTATATGAATGTATATGTACTCAATGCATCTTTAAAAACTCCAATGAAAGGTAAGCTCTGATGAGCTCAAACGGTCTGTGCCAAAGCCAAATGTGATGTTTGGTGGCTGCAAAGAAGCCCCAGAGACTGGGAAAGGCTCACGGTTCTCTGAACATTTTTCTGATACCTTTTAGTAACCAGCTACTGAGACACAATCCCTTTTCCTTAAGTGTGTTACCACTACCAAATATACTGTGGTTAAACTCTCAGGGCTATGGACAGGCTGAAGGGTAGGACACACTGTATCAAGTGGTCCTGGACCACAGTGAAGCTACAGTACTTTCTTTGACTGCTTTGTGGGCATATGAAAGTAACAGTCCTGCAAAATAAGAGATGTGAACCAGTCCCATCGATGTAGTGTGGCACTAATGCAAGTGATCAATCATTATCACCGTCTTTATTCATAGATTCATAGACGTTAGGGTCGGAAGGGACCTCAGTAGGTCATTGAGTCTGACCCCCTGCCCTGGGCAGTAAAGAGTACTGGGGTCAGACGACCCTAGCTAGGTGCTTGTCCAGTCTCCTCTTGAAGACTGCCCTAGTAAATAGAGCATCGCCTATTCCTTGCTGCCCTCCCCTGATTAATTTATAGGCAGCCACAAGATCACCTCTTAGCCTTCTCTTGCAAAGGTTGAAGAGATCTAGGTCCCTCAGTCTCTCTTTGTAGGGCCTTGCCTGCAGGCCTCTGACCATATGAGTGGCCCCTTCCGAAACCTCGCAATATTCTCCGCATCCCTCTCGAAGTGCGGCACCCAAAACTGGACGCAGTACTCCAGCTGTGGCCTGACCAGTGCTGCATAGAGGGGAAGCATCACCTCCCTGGACCTTTTCATCATGCATCTGTTAATGCATGATAAAGCACGGTTAGTCTTGTTGATCACTTCATCACATTGATGACTCATGCTCATATTGGAGTCAACTATGCGAGCCAGAGAGATATACTCCTCCTTGGTAGCTACCCCGTTTCCACAGCCTGTATACCTCTTTCTTTGCCCTTAGGCTTTCCTGGACTTCCGTGTTCAGCCGAAAGGGCTTCTTGGCCCCTTTGCCCCCTTTTATGCACAATGGGATTGTCTCCTGCACCCATGGGATCACTCCCTCGAGGAACAACCGC
>NW_005842640.1:898551-914265 GCF_000455745.1 Alligator sinensis
TCTTGAGCTTTAATGCCTCACTAACTAATCTCCTGAGCACACTGAAGTTAGCCTTTCTGAAGTCTAGAACTTCAGCCCTGCTGGTTAGTTTACCCACCCTTCGCCAGATTGCGAATTCAATCAGTTGATGGTCACTATCCCCTAGGTTACCTTGTACCTGCAGATTCCCCACCAGGTCATCCCCTATAGCTAACACCAAGTTCAGTAAGGAGTTTCCCCTAGTGGGATCATATACCTCCTGCGCTAGGTGGAGGTCCTGTATGCAGGTTAAGAACCTACGTGGGCAGTTAGATTTGGCTGGCTTCTCCTCCCAGCAGATGTCAGGGCAGTTTAGGTCACCCATGACAACGACCACTGCGAGCTGTCTGGAGAATTCCAGGTGTAGCTCATCCTCCTGGTGTGGCAGTCTATAATAGACCCCCGCTACCAAGTCCCTTCCCCCCCTACCCCCCGCGACCTCTTTGTATCCTGACCCACAGTACCTCAGTTTGGCCCTCCTCTGATCCTATCTTGATTATAGAGGATGTATATTGTTCCTTAACATAGTCAGCAACACCCCAATTTTCCTTTCTTAAAGAAAGTTATTAAAAATACTGTCAGGTGTTCATTTATTGGTCCCGGCAGCCACGGGGCACTGTCCTGAGGGAAAGTCCCATCAGCTGCATTAATTTTCCCCCAAAGGAGGCTGAGATACAAAGCTTCAGTGCCTGTCATTATTATGCTATTTAGGAGATTTGGAGGAGTTTACTGCTGCCAAATATCAGTAAATTGACAACAGTGAGATTTCTGACTCTTTCAGTACATGGTCTCCCTGTTTTCAAGATAGGCATCTTTCTTCAGGTGCCTGTCTAAAATATGCTCAGGTGATGCTTACTGGCAGGGAGAAAAAGCTTAAAGGTATGAAAGTGCTTTCCAACACCAGCATTGTTAGACTTACTATCAGGCCCCCTCTACACGTTACACGCATCATGAAGTTACCAGGTTAACTGCTCAATTAATTTAGACCACCTACAAGTGCAAATTAACTATCGCAGCATAAAAAGGTGCAAACAGCACCTAATCTAATATAAATTAGATATGGAGAATATGCAAAACTTTTATAGCTGGTTTTTATCCAGCTTTAATTTGCATGTGTAGCAGGGTCGCCTGCACTGGAGACCCAGCCGCAGGGATGCACCATGAACAGCTGGAATTGGGAGTCCTGAAGCTAACAGGATTCTCCATTGTGGCGGCACCCCATGGCTGCCAGGTTTGAGGGTCCCACAGCTGACGGGACACTCCCTCATGGCAAGGCCCCATGGCTGCCAGAACCAAAAGTCCTGCAGCTATGGATTCTGGGTCCTGGCAGCTGTGGGGCAGTGCTTAAAAATGGTAGTGGCGGCACTTGAACTCAAGCTCATTTGATAAGCTTTAGTTCAAGCACCCCCACTACAAGTTCTAAGCACCTGGACAGCTGTAGCACGCCAAAATTTTTTTTTATGTCAGTACCAGATCAGCACCGGCTGATATGGTTGGTTAATAATCAGCTATTAATATCGGCCAAAACATTTTTTTATTGGTGCACCCCTAATTGTAATATAATAAGAAACATTTGGAAGATATTTTAATAGCCCATTGAAGTACTTACTATGGATAAGAGCAATGTTTTAACACTGATCTGTTTGGTTGTAATATAAAACCCAGATACCAAGCTGGTAACTGACAAATATTTTTTTATTAAAATATACATACAAGTGTTTGACCAACTGGAAGACAAGATGACTGCCACATGTATAATTGTAATTTGCAGCCTTAAAGAAAATAGTTGATACTTCATGTCACTAATGAATTCAGAGGAACAATGGCAAGTCAATACATATTAGGACAAAGGAATTTTCAGTAATTGAAGAAGCCAGTCTATAAACAATTACACTGCTGTGTCCAATGAAATGAAATAAAAAATGCATGAATAAGTTAAAATTGTCCTAAAAATATTTACATTTAAGACACCAATCAGAAGCTGGAAGCATGTTTACTCCCTTATCAACAAAGTTATAGTTTTTCCAATCAAAGCTAATTACTTTAATTACAGTTCTTCCTCTCCAAGAAGTCTCTTTTATTCACAATTTGTCATATTTTGATAGAAATCTCTAATATTAGGAACTGTTTGAAGTTACTACTTTCTTTCAATTATTATTCAAAGCAACACAGCACACTGAGAATAACCCTCACATTTCAAAAGCTGTATCATACCTATGCTACTGGACCTAAACTTGTCACTTCCCTGTAGCATTACAAACATCATCTTTCTTTCTCAGATGGTTTCAAATATTACGACACTGCATAACTGCAGTGCTATTACTATTATTATTATTATTACTACTACTAAGTGCACTAACTCCCCTTCCTCCCATCACACACACACTTTGAATTCATTCTGAAATAATGTTCTGTTATACTTTTCCCTTGGGAAGCCACCAACGTGTACAGCCAAATTTCATTTCTACCCCCAGTTAATGGATAACAATTTAATTTACTGTAAAAGTCAGTGGATTATCCACCAACCACACATTTTTAATCATTATTAGATGTATTCCTAAGAGATCTGCTCTAGTCTGAACAAGAATTCATTGAGGAAGCTTGTACAGATTAGACGAGATCAGGGGTTGGCAACCTACAGCCCACAGACCAGAGCCGTCAGCATTCAAGCCTGCAGCATTCGGTGACAGGGGGCACTCTTTTGCAAGGCACTCTCTCCATGCCACCAGGAAGATAAACAGATGTGGTTGCAGGGTGCAAAGCACCTGTCTGACTACCCATCTCTGACATGGGGTTGGTTATTCCGGCCCACAGCTGGAAGAAACTGCCTACCCCTGTACTAGATGTTCACTATGGTCCCCATCTCCTGGATTCATAACTTATGGAAAACATGAGTCTTATTATATCAAAAAACTGAACTACTCTGCAAGTATCTAAAATTCTATATTTAAGGTATCACTATAATAAAACCTGGAAATCCTAATTATTTCTGGTTACTAACTAATCAAAATAATTAAAGGTATTTTCCTCAAAATAAAACAAACAACATCTATTTCAGGTACAAAACAAAAGGAACTCCAGCAAATACCTGAATTCATCATTTCAGGTGACATTTTGATCATTCCAGAAAAATATTACAGATTCTTCAGACTCTGTTTAGAAACTCCAGTCAGATTTTAGTAGCAAAATGTATATCCAAATGGGAAATATTTGTTGGAAGTTGCTTTCCTTATCTGCCCCAATGGTCATTATTTTCTGTGTTATTCTCTTAATCACTATATAACCTACAATTGTATTTGAAACAGCAGCCCCCCTAAACAAATACACCAAACCCATCAGTTTCAGAACTGCTTTTTCCCTTTCGTTCAATTACATATTTAAGAAAAAAAAGAATATTTGACCTATGCTTCTTTCATATTTCAATGTCTCTTTTTTACTACAGTTCCCTTCATGCCAGTTCATAGAGCTTGTATTGTCCTGCTAAAACTTAAATTTCTATATTAGTTTACATTTCTTCTTTGACGTGGACCCTTTATTTGTAAAGGTATTTTCCAAAGCTTCCTAAAACATGTAATCCTTTACATATCTCTAATTAAATCTTCAAACTACAGTCCTAATAATGTCACAAGCAAATTCAAACATTAAAGAGATTCTCTTACAGATATTATTTGCTAGTTTCTGAAAGCTCTCCAAAGTTGCATCAATATTGTTAAAAGAACAGAAACATTGCTTTCTTACCTAGAAGTTCCTTGAGATGTATTATTTTGTAATGTATTGCTTACACGTCACTGGCTCCCAGAACAACAACTAATAATTGGTTTATAGCTTGTCCTGTGAGGCTGAAATATCTTGCCTTTAGTTTACATATATCCCTAGATGGATGGGGACCTGCTCTTCTATACTGAATAACTGTTAACAATTGGATCCACAGATAAAAAAAGGTGGAGGTTGTCTGTAGAGTGATCATTTGTGTATTAGAAGACAAGCTTTTTTTTTTTTTTTTTTTTTTTTTTAAACTCAGCAGTTCACAAGGCAGGCTAGCTGGTACAGAAATGAGACTAGAACATGTGCCATAGCTAGATACTCTGGTGCCAAGTGACAAACAAGTCTTGCAGTGACAAAACATGGCACAAACATGACAAAACATTCACAGGCAGAAGTGTCATGGGTACAAGTGAGGTGCACCCTGACCTCTTCCTAATAATCTGAGTGAAACCCTCTGTGTTAAGGCCTTATCTATCACATAGTAGAATCCCACAATTTTCCCATTTGTAGATGGGCAGCTCTGCTGTATGAACTGTTCTTATCCACAAGGCCTGAAAAACTGCATGCACCTGTAGATCTTCACTTCAGGAGTCTATGTGCAAGCATGAGACAGCCCTATGGTATTTCTGTTTGTTTTCTCCCCCCAGTCAGAAGGGACAACATATTGAGAGAAAAAAAGATTTCAAAAAACAAAACAGGCTACATGCATCTCTCATATTTAAAGGATTTCCATCTGCTGGTGTTAACCTAAACAGGCATTATTATTATTTTTTTAGATACCCACAGCAAATGCTCAGGTCTCAGCTCAGTGTCCATCCTCTCCCCACCCATCTCCCATGACTGCTCCTTTCTAAACTAGCTTGAGTTCTTCCTTTATCCTGACATAGCTTTGTTCTACATAGTTATTCCAAAACACCTCCAAATCCATTACATCACAAGTATTATGCTTAAAGCCTGCAGTGCACCACATTTTATAGGACTTCTCTATTTCTCCTGAGAACTTGGGCTCTGCAACAAGATGCTTCTTAATTTCACTGTCCTATATTTACTATTCTTGTATGACTACATTTACTATAGTTTTTAAAATAAGAAAAAAGTATGTGTTCACATACTTTATTGTTGGAAAAAGATGAGAAAACTTTTTGTGCAGTGGTCTATTTTTTATATCTAACAGTACACAAAGTAGAAAACAAAGAAACAAAGCTGAGAGAGAAACGTATTTTCTCTTCTGACTTTTCTGTATTAGGATAGTGCATCATCTGAAGAACAGCCAAATCATAGCACATGGGACATAAGTGGCTTCTGGACGGTTTAAATGCAGGTCATGAAGAAAGTCATGTAACATCATTATCTGAGCTAAGGTACAGTGCACAGACCTCTGGTCTTGCAGCTCTCGGCTGTGTCAAAATTCTGGATTGTGGTAAAAAGGTTAGGAAGGCTTCCCACTCCCATCATATACCATACATATTCCAAACATCATCTAGATTGTGAATATTTTGAAGTATATTTCATTTCATATATTTCACAAATTATTTTCAAGAGAGTCATAGGGCATAACTATTTTAGTGATCTCTTCTGAGACTAGAAGTTGGGCAAACAGGTGTTCCACTCCTTTATGCCCTTTCTCAAATACGGAGGTGTACAAAAAAGGAAAATAACATGAAGAGAATTAAATTCATTGCAGTTTTACATTTGGTACTATGACCCCAATCCAGTAAAACATTTAAGTATCTGAGGTGTCCCACTGACATCAATGGGATTAATTCACATGTTTGAAGTCAAGCATGTGTTTAGCTGTTCGGCTGAATCGGTCCTTACTAGTGGGGTTCAGCATCTGGCCCATGGTCAAATCAGAGCCATAGAGCCACATCATGTTGCCTGCGGGTCTCTGCAGACAGCAGGGGAAAGGTGGCAACATTAATTACCTCAGTTCCCCCAAGGCCAAATTTCTGGAAACACTGGGAGCCCCGAATGCCAGATCATGTTGATGTGCCTGGTCACTGTAGCAGGCTTGGGCAATGCCAGATCACACCCACAGACAGACCCTGCGTGGCGACCCCATACTGTGTCTGGGGCACAGACTGACCCTGCATGACTTATCTGGTGCACAGGGACAAGGTTGAACATCACTGACTGGTCTATATGTTTAGCTACCACATACTGCTGAAAACAGCAGGTATGTTTCCAATGTGTCTTCCCTGTTTAAAGAGGCAGAAGTTTTTGGCTTGCACATTTGCATTCTGATAGTTCTACAACTGTTCAGCCCTCTCTGAAAGACAATAGCTGTACCCAGAAGACCCTGTCATTTTAGCAGCTTGGAACAGAAAAAAAACTACACTATAATTACGTCACAATATTTTTAAATGGTTCAGTACTTTAATTTTTCATTTCTGTTTTCAGAAACTAGATAATACAATTGATCTCACACCCCTTCTTGACCCAGTAAATTCTCAAATGGAAGAAAATTAAAAAAATTCAGGAAGGTTTTATTTCTGAGCTTCTTTCAATTGCTAGTCTGATTGACGCTATTTATTTGGTAAGCCAATGAACTCAAACAGAATCTCAACTTGAATATTAAAGCAATTTACTTCTATTCTTCCCTTCCATATTCCCTTCAACTGGTATTTCTACCCCTGTTTCTTCTTTGTCTGACACAGCACAGCCATTTTTGGAATTTGTTTTCTGGCATTCCTCTTCTTTCTCGTCCTTGCTGAAGTCTTATCTTCTCCCTGCCCTTCTAAGACCCAGACTGCCCTAACAGAGGGAAGATGACAGAAGACTAATCATCAGTTTTGCTCAATACACAGAATCTTTCAGCTGCACAAGAACAGCTTGAAAATAAAGCCAGACCTACACTAATGACTTAAGCCAAAAAATATTTGTGACCACGTAAAGAGATGTGATCATGGACAGACACAAGCACCCCAGAAGAAACCCTAGTTCTGATGTAGTTATACCTGCAAAACTGCTCTTAAAAGTGTAGCTTTTTACACACATAGTTAGTAATGTTACTAGGAGTGCCTAACCATAGGTGTTCAATATACAAGTATTCATATGCTGATAAAGCACTTCCAGAATAAATATGGACAAGGGAAGCTGGAGCCAACTCCTATTATAACAGTATCACAGATTAAATTTGTAACTTGACAGGCCCAGAGAAAAGACGCGGACTAGACACACACTTATAGGGTTTTTACGCATCTGCCGACTCAACAGAAATAAAAACAAAACAAAATACAAGTACATCAAATACCCAGGATAGTCAGCAAATGAAGGCTACAAACCTTCCCTCAAGTCTCATTTTCCAGTGGCCCCGATGAAGTGCATTCTCAATCCACAGTAAAATAACACTGCGCGGTCAGCTCCTGATACTGGATCATCCACAAAACCCCAGTACATGGTAGGGGCGGCTTCAAGGAGCCCAACGCCACATTTTAAGGCAGCGGTTCTTAACCTGGCAGGACTCAGGGCACTCCCCCTGCCCTGGAAACATTGAGGGCTGAGGGGTAGGGGATGCACTCACTATAAGCCCCAGATTCTCACTCCTTCCCCCATTTTCCTCTTATTTGTCCCAAGCAATCAATCGCTACGTCTTCAGAGGCCTTCTTAAGCAGGGTTACAGTTTTACTGTACCCACGCCCAGCGGCACAACAAACAGGCCTGGGCTGGAGGCAGCCCACCCTGACTTTGTGGGGCACCACATCTCAGACGAGCCGGCTACAGGGCAGCGCCCGCCTCTCTGCACAGGGCCTGGGGGTCCTCCCGGCGGGCACGAGCCTGCGCCTCTCTGCCTATCTCCTCCCGCCTCCCTCGTCCCCGCACGGCCCCTTCCCGGGGGGCGCACACCGGGGCAGGACCGCAGCTTTGAAGGCCGCCCCAGTGGACAGCGCCGGCCACCACAGTCCGCTGCGGAGGCCGCTTAGCTGGGGGGAGGGGAATGACCCCCCAGCCGGCGGCGGCGGTTACCTGCGCGGCTCGAGCCGGAAGAGCCCGCGAGTGCAACGCACCGGAGCGGCCGCTGACAGGTCCCGGCATGCAGCGCGCCCGGCCGTCCCTCCTCCTCCCCGCCTCAAGCCGCGCACCTGCGCCACAGCGACCCCTACCGGCCCCGCCGGGCACCAGGTCTCTCCTCGACTCCCGGGCGAGTATTGGGAGGAAATGCGGCTGCAGGCGCCCGTTCTGCCGGCACAGATGCGCTCACAGGTGTCTGCAGCCCGAGACCCTCATCCTCATCCCAGCATAGGCTTTGTGTAGCCGGGCCTTTAAAAGCTCCTCCTCCTCTCTGTGATTCTTCAAAGCCAAGCAAGGGTCTTTAGGGAGACGGGATATCTTTTATGAGACCGACTGAATAGTTGCGGGGTGAGGGGAATTTTTTGCAAGCTTTCAGGCACAAACGCCCTTCTTCAGGCATAGGGAGGCTCTGCCTAGGCATCGGGAAACTCCAAGCCAGGCAGCAGGGCTCTGAAGCAAGACGCTTTACTTACAGCAGCCACCTGACAGCGAATTGTTTTCTGTTAAAGCGCAGGGCTGTTATTTTGTTTGGCTTTGCTTTGTCACTTGCTGCGTATATTAAGCCATTTCAAAGAATGGGGACTACACATCTTGGCAAGTCTTATCAGTGTTAAGCTTCACTTCTCGTAGCAAATACGCTGCAATAAACTTATTTGTAAATTATTTTCAGACTCATAGTCCCTCAGCAACCCTAGGCAGTAAGACCCTGAAGGGAGGCCGGCAGTGACTGGACTGTCATTGTAGAAGAGAGTTTAGGATGCTTAATGAACCCATGGGTAGGCACAGCCCTGCAGCATTCACATGCCTGATGACTAGAGCAAGTGCCATGAGTAGAATATAATCTAGACCACGTACATGGGTCTGTTAAACAGCACTGGCAGTCTTATCACTCTGCAGAGGGGGTGCTGGACCCCATGGGACAGTCCCAAACTTTTGCACTGCAGGAGACTATAGTGTTTCTCTCAATCATGTCATTTTCAAGGTGCTTTTCACCACACCTGTAACTGGTGTTGAGACATGGAATCCAGTTTACAGGACTCTCTATCTTTCACCCAAGGGAGGCCATCACACGCTCTGGTGGCCAAGCAACCCCTACCTCACCTTGGCCCCACAGGGTACCCTCTGTCTCACCTGCCACAACTTGATGGATGTTTTAGTTCTTTAGGAGTCTACCCCAGGGCCCTGAAGGCAAGCCTCAATTTACCTCTCTTCCTCTCCCTCTCAGCAGTCTTGTCAAGCACTAAAGCACCTTGAGGACATTAGTTGCAGCAGCCTTCAGCTTCCTCTCTTCCTTCCCTTCTCTGACCAGTCTTGCCTGCAGGCACTGAACTACCTTAAGAACCTTAGCCATGGCTTCCAGCCTCCCCATAGCCACTCCCGTGTCTTGTAGAGGCTGGTGAAGAGCAAGACCCACAGCAGGGGTGGGCAAAACGCGGCCTGCGGGTAGGATACAGCATACTAGGCCATTCTATTCGGTCCACAGGGCCCCTAAAAAAATTTAGAAAATTAATACTCATCTGCTCCTGGCTGCCTGTCATGTGGCCCTCAGTGGCTTGCCAAAACTCAGTAAGCAGCCCTCTGCCCAAAATAATTGCCCACCCCGCTCTACAGGCTTCAGCCCTCTTGGCTTTAGCTCACTGGTTGCTCTAGCTGTTGACTCCTAGCATAGGACGTCAGCCCTCTTGGCCTCAGCCTGCCCCAGTCTCCCTCTTAGACACAGATTTGGGCCTTCATGGCCTCAGTAGAGCTGAAGTACCTCTTGGGAAACTATATGGCCTAACCAACCCTACAACCACTCCAGTTTGAACTGGAGAACAAAGGTAGGCAAACTACTTCAAAATTAAACATGTTAAAAGTCCCCTCTGAGCTATCATACTACTATCAAAGCTAACTCCCCCACACACAAGCTCTCTTAGTCCCTGGGCATATTGGACCTGGTTTGTAGTTTCTGCTCCTTGCCACCTTAGGCTAGCAGGGGCTCTTCCCTTTATGGAGTTCAAAGCATTACTAGTCCTGTATCAGAGACTCAAGCTTATATTCCATGAGCTCTTCTGGTCAGGTGTTTCCCTGACAAGTGAAAGGTGTGCTCTTAAGCTTAATGATGAGTTTAGTAGCATTCTCCTGGCTGCTGGAGTTGTTATTCTCTTCCTATCTGGAGCCCTAGCCTATTGCTGTACAGCTAGCTACTAGGTAGTTATTTGCAGCCCTTTAGCTCCCCACATATCTCTTCTTTTGTAGCTGGCCCCAGTTCAGTTGCCTGCTTCTATCAGTGGGCCTCAGCTGTTGACATTTCTCTCCTTAAAGTTACAGGAGCTTCTGGCTCCCTGATATATACCAAAACTCAAGAACGTTTCTAATTATTTGTTGGTGGGGAGGGGTGGTTTTCTCCTCTCCACCCCCACAACATATAAGAAGTTGATTTTATTGCATTCTGTGTGGTTGTCTTTTGCTGTTTTATCACAGTGTTTGGTGTTTTTCTTAAAGCTTCTGCACCAGGAATCCATTTGATTATGTGAGATTCTCTCCTTCCAGTATTAAAAGTGGTGAAGATTTTAATTTTTACATTTGGATTGTCTATTATATGTACCCTAATAAAGAAAAATAGACCCCTATTTTTGTTTTATAAGCTATGGTCTTACTATCAGTCAACTCTCTTGCACTTGATGCTTAAATTCACTTTGTGTGTGAGCATGTGTTTGGGAAAATGCATACATGTGGATGTGTGTATGAACTGTGTGAAACTGTTTGTGTGTAGGTGAAGTGTATATGCCTTTATTTACAAGTGTGAGTGTCTTTATAGACATGTACACACATGCATTATGTATTTGTGACTACATATGTAAGACAGTATTTCTCATTAGGAAGGTCTGTGTATGACTGACTCACCCTCTATTGTCCACATTTAGCAATATGTAGGACAGGGGTGGCCAACCTGCAACAAAAATGCCACAAGTAGCATGAGCAGCTTCTTCATGTGGTACACACCAGATCAGGAAGGGGACAGAGTTAAAAAAAGAAGTGCAGCACTCAGGCAGGACTGACACTTGGAGAGGGTGTGGGATTTAATTTATGGCCCACCTACCCATAAGACTTGATCCCACTAACGTAGGATAATGCTTTTGTCTCGACCCAAAGGGTGTGATTTTTGTTTTTGTGTGCTTTAGCACTGCTAAATTGTTCCCGCTAAATTATAGCTTCCTTGCACGGTGGAGTTTTCCGCTGCAAAAGAGAACCCCGGTGCAAGGGAGAATTTCCTGCCAATTTGAAGCTTTCTTTGCAGGGTGCATTTCTTTGTTGCAGCACAGAAATGCTCGTTGCAAAAAGTTCCCGCCATTTGTATGCTAATTTGAGTCCCATTATTGGCCAGTTCTAAATTATTCACATGTGGCGGCTAGTGATTGGCTTGCTAGCCGTATAAGAGGCTTGAGTGGTTTCTGCCCAAGTTGGAGGACTCCATGAACAAGGGAGGAGGAGATTTCACACTGTGTGAAGATCTCCAAGTGCTGCGGATCCTTACGGACCCAGTGTATTTAAAACAGGCAACGGAGGTCTGATCAACCTCTAGCCTCTCCCCGTCACCGAGCGCAATCCAGACGTATCCCTTCCCGCGTGCAAGAGAACCGGACCCACGGAGCCTAGCAAACTTCGTGTGAGTGAGTGAACAGAAGAACCCACGGAGCCTAGCAAACTTTGTGTGAGCCCTTACGACCGGCCTCAGAGCTCTTCTATCCGGGTTTGAGTCCTGCAGGTTTATTTTCCCATCGCCGAAACCCTTTGCCACGTACCCTCGTATTTGTCATCTTCCTGTCGCCAGAACCCTTTGCGACGTACCCTCGTGCCCTGCAGGTTCGAGGTTTTGTTTTGTTGTCTGTCTGTAACCGCAACTCAAGCAAGCTTTCCAGCCTACACCACTGCCATCTTGGTGTAAGTAAACAATCTTTTAAACTACTGCTGCGCATTTGTGCCTAATTCCAGCTCAACGGCCTTCCCTCTCCGACCCGGCGTGCCCGGGCTGCTGGCCACAGCCCGCGTGCAGCACGGAAAAGGGCTCGGGTCGCTCCCGGCCCGCACAGCTTTTACCTTAAATGAAGAATTATTGATGCTGCACATTAATATGAACGTTGCATATAGTTCTGGTGTCAGTGTTTTAAAAAACAATACAGAAGAATTAGATGGAGCTGAAAAGAACTGTAAGAATAATTCCAGGGCTGAAGAAAATGGCTTGCAGTGAGATACTTAGAGTTGAATCTATTTAACTCTTTAAGTATCTCTGAGGCTTCCAGCCAGAGGAGAGCAACTGGCCATATGTTCAATTAATGGCATGATAAGAACAAGGCACAAAGTTTTTACACATTTTATAGTGGAACAGCTTTGTGGCTTATTGCTAGTTTTATCATGCTGTTAATTGACTGAACCTGAAGCTGGGTCACAACTTAAGACATAATTAACTGGTTAATCACATCTTAAGTGTAATGTGTAGATGGGGCCTAACAAATCCTTGGGCCCTGGCTTGCATATAGCTCCAGGTAGACCAGTTAAATCCTTACAAACATACATATGAAGGCTTAATTTCTTTCTAGGTAAGGAACTACTTTAATTCAAGTCATCCTGTATGTGAAGTTCTTTGTAGTATTCTGGAAATATTCTGCAGTGTCTGTGTGTGTTGTTAAACATATTTCCCCAGAAATGGCAGGATTCAGTGACAGATTACATTATTTCTAAATGTATAAGAATGCAATCCTGTGTTTGATCATTCACAACTTTGAGCACTCATGGATGAAGCTGTGAGATCAGAGGCTAAAGTTTCTATGCAGCACTGTGAACCACAGACCAGATCCCCTATCCTCCTAGGAGATTCTACATGGCTATGACAATCTGCTTGTATGGACCATTTTGCTGAGTGGTAGTTCAAGCTTGTACATTTGTTTGTAAAACTGCCAGGACTGAAAGACACTGTATAAACTTTAGTAATTTCCATTATTTTTATAAAAATGATTAAGAATAACGGTGTAATAGGAATGTTTTAAAATATAGTCTGTTTGAGGGGTACTTGATCTCTGGCCGACAGAACCATCTCATTTGGCCTGCGGAGGAAATTTGCGGGCAGGAAAGTGGTATCATCCCTGCCAAATTTCAAAATCTCAAACCCTATATGGGTGATGGAGGCTGGGCCAGGCTGTGACCCTCTCCACTGAGGGGTTGGGCCATGTCTCCTCTCCTGCAACCTATCTGGGCTGGGCCACACTTCTTCCCTGCCTGTGGGGCCAGGCCACAGCCCCTTTTCCCCCACAAGGTGAAGCTATGCCCCTTTTCTTTGTCCTGTGGTGCCAGGTCAAGATCCTGTCCCTGGCAGGTTGGGCCCCCCTCCCCATCTGCACAGCTGAATGGTGCCCACTGCACCTGCCTTTGGTGCTGCATTGGGACTACTGGCTGGATCTGGCCCACAGACCAACCAGGGAAACAAGTGGATCACCACTGGTCTATATCATCAAATTATTGTGTCTGCTACAAAAGCACAAAGTCTTTTTTGCTGATCCAACTCAACTAAACTCCTGCCTGCCACATTCTAGCCTACACTTTTGACTTTAAAAGGTGCATTTTATGCCAACCCAAAAAGCAGGATTTTCAGCTGCAGGGATCCAAAAGCCATGAGTCACAGGGCCTCAAAAAATCATGGCAGCTTTGGTTTTTTTTAAGCCTAGAATTGCTTTCTATCTTTTGAACCATGTGGTTTGTGTTTTCAAGCCACTCTGCAACCAAGAGAGGTAGTAACTTCTCTCTCTATTCTCCCTGGCTCATTCAGGAGTGGAGCATCTTAATAAACCCACCTTGTACTGCAAAGACTCGAACAAAACCATGGGAGCTGCCTGCACTATTCCTACCAATAACAAAGTGCCCTTTTCCTTCCGCAGCGAGGGGGCACCGAACTGCTTTTAACAACCCCCTTCAAATTAGACATTTTAAGGCTGTAAAATCAGAAGGCGCCTGTCTAACAGCCGTCGCCGGTGCCAGGCCAGCTGGCTGGCAGCAGGAACTGGCTCACTCCGGGTTAGGCCACCAGATCCCTGCTCTTCGCAACGCGGGGAGGTGGCTGCAGGGAGCAGCGCCTGCTCCTGAGTGAGGCCGCTGCGGAGGACCGGGGCTGCACATGCATTTGCTTCCCGGGGTGAGCGGCTCTGGTCTCTGGGTTGGAGCAGGCACACGGTGTCAGGGGCATTGCAACTGCAGAGGCGCTGCAGAGGGAGGCCGGGCGCGAGCGCCTGCAGGGCCTTCCTGGGCGGGCCGCTCCCCACGTGGGCGCGGGGGTCCGGGCTGCGCCGCATGGAGGGAGGGATGTTCCTGGAGGTCCGGCGGCAGCTGCAGCGCGGGCTGCTGATCGTGCGGTACGGCGGGCGCAGGCGGGCAGGGGCGGCTGCAGCTTTGCCGGGCAGCCCCCGCCCGGCTTGTCGCCTCCCCCTAGGGGCGGGTTTGCCGGCTGCGGGAGTGCCCCGCGACTTCACGCCGGGCTCCGGCTGCTTCCAGCGCGGGGATCCGCTGCTCCCCTCGCGGCGGGGGGTTTTGGCTACCTCCGGAGGCATCTGGTCCAGCCCCTGCCCGAGGCAGGATCAGCCCTATCCAAACCAGCCCATAAATACACCATAGGGAACCGGGTTCATTTAGTCTGGAGAAGAGAAGCGGGGAGGGGGATTGATAGCAGCCTTTAACTACCTGAAGGGGGTTAGGAAGAGGAGGTAGCTGGACTGCTCTCAGTGGTGAAGGTGACAGAACAAGAAGCAATGGGCTCTGGTTGCAGCCGGGGAGGGTTCACTTGGATATTAGGAAAAACTTTCTCACTGGGAGGGTGTCAGCACTGGAATCGGTGCCCTGGAGAGGTGGTGGAATCTCTCCATCCTTGGGGGTTTTTTAATGCACAGCTTGACAAAGCCTTGGCTGGGATGATTTAGTTGGGGATGGCCTTGCTTTGAGCAGGGGGCTGGATTAGATGACCTCCTGAGGTCCCTTCCAACCCTCATTTTCTATGATTCTGTAATCCCATACAACTGTAACTTAAACCCAAATAGGAGTCCCTAATCCACCTGCAACACTCAGGCTCTGATCTTGTAGACCTGAGAGCAGGTGCCCTTGAGAGCTATCAGAGAGCAGGCATGGGTCAGTCCTGGTGAAGGTAAATAGGTGTAGCAGTGGGGACATCCTTCGGCTAGCCTTGCAACCTGGAGGGGAAAGGGCGGCTAGGGAATGCCCACAGCTTCAGCCTCCTCTCTGAGGGCCTGTGAACATCAGCACTTTGACTGCAGGAGTTGGCAGAATCTGCTGCTAATGTAGTGAGCATGAAACATGGTTGGAAAAAGACCCAGTACTCCCATGCTTGTTGCAAAGGTTTAATAATCCATCCCTTTCTGTATTTCAAAGGCACAGCAAACCTAAGTGTGGAAGGATTAGTACTTTATTGGTGATCTTTGCCAAGCCTTTGTTACCATGTGTAAATGCGTTGTTTCCATCTCATTCACCAGCGTTCTGGTGGACTGCCCAAAGACAGGGCTGTTGAACTCATCTGGCCCCTGTGCCCCAGATGAGTGGTATGGAGCCTGTCTACAGGCTGAATTGGGCCTGTGCCCCTCTGTACCTTGCATGCTGGATCTGCCATCCACTCTGCCTGCTTTGGGACATGCTGTGTGCATGACCGTGCCCACCTCACCTGCTTCAGGACATGTACCTCACCTGATGCCCACCGTCAGGCACCATGTGTAACACAGGTCCTGGAACAGGTGCTGTGTGCAGCGTGGGACCAGCTGGGGAGGCACTGTATGTGGTCTTTGGGTCTATTTTGACACCTAAGGTCATCACCAGGAGCCAGATGACAGGGCTCCAGGGGCTGGTTCCAGGCCCCAGGCTGTATCTTTGGCTCCCTCCCCCCGCCCC
>NW_005842640.1:914296-935835 GCF_000455745.1 Alligator sinensis
TCTGCTGCCCCTCCCACTTTTAATTTAATTTGAGACCTCAGCAGTCATGTTATGTGCATAAGGAATTTAATGTCAGGCACTCTGGCCCCAATTCTGTATCTATTTGATTTGTTGGGAATTTGGTGACATTTTAAATGGGCATGACATTTAAATAATTTTTAAAAATCTCCAAACTGGCCCGACATTTGTCATTTGCTCTCTTTTTAACATTTGGGTGCTATATTCTCACCTGTATGTACTTTTGATTATTATCTGAGACTGGGTTTTTTTAGCAGAAATGGAAAGTTTGTTTTTCTTTAGGCTTTCTTTTACACACTGACTTTGAGTTAAAGGAAACTTGGTAAATTACTGTCATCTTTTGTAATAAATAAACTTATTGTAGAGTAGTTTGCAGCTTGTTTTACAGCCACGTATACTTCTTAATTTGGAGTTCAACAAACCTTACCTGAGTCTAAACTACATTTGAATAAAAGTCAGAAGCATTCCAACTTTGAGAGAGTTTATATGAGCAAATAGACATTATATATGCCTCATTATAAAACTTCTTTCCTAATTTTATATATATAAATATTTTACATTTCTAGTGAGCCCAATTCAGGAAGCTTGCCTTTGGATATTTCAGTGACTCCATCATCCTTAAAGATAAAAAGCTGTCAAGCCTGCACAACTATCAACCTGCCTGCAGAGGTCAGGATTGTTCCTTCCTATTGCCGAGGAATACAATATGTAGCTGGGGATGGCTTACATGTAAGACTGCAGGTCGAATCAGATTCAAATGCAAGTAAGTGTAACTTATTTATTCATTGCTTTGCTTTGGCACTTGTAAAGAGAGAGCTGCTCTGGTAAACAGATAAGCTGAAACTCCATGTTACATGAAAGAAATGCGTTGAAGGTTTACTCTCTGCAGTAAGAAAGTTAATTGAACTTCATCTTACACAGAACCATATTTTATGTTCTCTATTAGTCTTGAACTTGGGATTAAAATGCCCTTCTAAAGTGCTTTTAAAACAAATGTCTCCAACTTTGCTAGGCAAAGTACAAAATCCATGTAATAAAAGAGAAAGCATGTCATTTCAGGAAAATATTTTATTTAAAGAGTTTGAGAATTGTTTTGCTATATTCGCGGCTCTTCCCTAATAAAGACACTTAGGCTGATTTGGCAGTTTGGGAGTTGTTCCCACTTAGTGGTCTGTAGTTAAAAATTTAGTATCAAAATTTCATGCAGTCCAGGTTATTGGATGAAGGATGGGATGATCAGAACCATCCTTAAGGAAGAGTTGTATTGCTGTCCTTTGCTGTACTGATTTGCAGAATTCAATGTCCCCATGGTTAATTCTGCAAGTTTTAAGTGTTACTTACCTCTGACACTTTCATAACAGTAAAACAGATCCCTGTATTTTGTTTTCTAACAGTGTGGAAGAGGATTCCAAATGTTGCAAACCTTGGAAGGTTAGGGATGCTAGACTGGCTGCTTGTTTCCATCCCTTTCTACTTAATAAGAGCCTATTTAAGTCTTTATTTGATAGCTTAAAACATTGAACTTTGAAACATGAGATATATTTGTTAGAAACCAAAATAGAATAATGTGACTACAGTAGATATATATCATTATATGATTTTAAGCTAGAAACTAGTAGCATCTGCTATATCTTGTACTACTATCAAGATTACTACTATCCTATAATTCAGGGGTTTTCAACCTTTTTTAACAAGTGTTAAACTTTTAACTCTTGTCTCAAAGTTTCAGCTCATGTACCTCTTTATATTTTTTTCTTGTTTTTAAGGGGCAGATTGAAACCCCCATGATGTGAGAAGGAGTGGGACTGGGGCAGGGGCAGGTGCTGTACAGCCGGGGTAGAGAGTGTGATGGAACCGCGAATGGCTTGTGTGGGGCATGTTGGGGGGGAGGGGGGGCAACTCCTGCTGCTGCATGCACCCCAGAAGGGCATGGGGGCATGTGCCCCCAGATCTGCATGTGGGGCTAGGGCAGGATACTGCTGCAGGTCAGGGCCAAGGGCTGGGGCTGGGGCTGCACCAGGCTCTTCCTGGCTGCACTTAGGGCAGGCAGTGGCAGTGCCGGAAGGGGGCTATGAGGTAGGCTGCAGCCACTCCAGGATTTGCTGTAGCCCTGCCGTAGCCTGCCTCCCAGCAGTGCTGCCCCCTGCCCCAAGCACACCCGGTCCATCCAGGAACAGCCTGCTGCCACTCCGGCCCCAGCCTTCAGCAGCAGCCCGCCTTCGCCCCATGCGCAGATCCGGGGGCACACCCCCCACCATGCCCTCCTGGTGTGCATACAGCAGTGGGAGCTGCCCTGCCCTAGCTGGGTAGTCCTTGCCCTTGCCCCACTCCTTCCACCACCACTGGGGCTTCGATCTGGCCCCCCAAAGCTCCGTCCCTCACAACAGACTTACCAGCCTGACCTGGCTGCTCTCTACGCTGCCGGGCTGCGCTCTTGGCCGCTTGCATACTGTGCTGCAGCTGCATGCACACATGTAGCATTTATTGGCCACATTAATTCTGTGTACCCCTATGACCTTTTTAAGTACCCCTAAGGGTACGTGTACCCCCGGTTGACAACCACTGCTATAATCTATACATAGATGCATATAGATAACGACTGAATCTTTTACACAAGAAAAAATAGTCTATTACTCAATTTTGTGGCGTGCTTCTCTTACTCTGGGATTATGCATGTGAGTTGCCAAGTGAATTGTATGAAAATGATTTAATATGTTTCCTAGTACTAAAACTCATGAATTACAGTAGCAGAAGTCATGACTCTGGGCTTCCTTCATGTAACATGATGCAGAAGTAAACACCGTTTGCTAGCTTTTCAAAATTGAGGTCCTAAGTTGCAGCAAGTTAAAGTGGGAAACCTGCTTTGTAGGTATAAGTCACATAGGTATGCACATATGTGTCTGGTGTTTCTGGAGAATCATTTAACTTGCAATTTGCAATTGACTTTTACTTTTCTTTTGTGAGTTCAGTTTAGAGTTTCAGTTTTGAAAAATTACAGCTATGAATACACTCTTTTTTTTTTTTTATACTCTAAAATTTGTGCTGTTCAAGTTTTCCTGTTCAAACAGATCAGTATGTTGTTTTTGTATTATTTACTTGTATTAATTTGTTTTGCTAGTTTCCATTTAATTGTGGAAAGAAATGTTGCCCAAGCATGTTTTTTTGTCGGCTTTTTTTTTTTCCCTTTGCTGGCCAGCAGAGGGTATTGTTACACCAGAGACTCATTTCTTTTCCTTGAGAGAGAGCATAGTTTTATTGCTGGTCGAGTTTGTACAATATTTGTACCTGGTTGAGTTTGTACCGAGTTTGTACAATATTTAGAAATGCTACTGATTTTTCAACTATCTTATGGTATAAGTTATTAAAGGAGGAGCTGTCATACTGCTGAGATAAGTAAACTTTAATATTTTCAGGATTAAGATTTAATTTTAACTTTTCTAAAGATCAAGGATTTTTTTAAACTTTAGCCCTTCCAAAATTAGGCTTCCAAATTGTTGAAATAATTATTTACATATGCTGTGTGCCAGGTAATGATAATAAAAATAAGGTGCTGTGTATATATATTATACTTTTCCCTAGGCCTGCCTGTTGTGTTGTAAGAAGGCAGTGCAAAATTGCTTGGTATAAAATGTCAGCATTTTGTTCTTATTTGCAGTAATTAAATTCCTACCTTTTTGAAGCCGCTGTATTGATATACATAGTTTGTTTTTATGTTCAAATTTATGCTTAATAGGAACTTGATATTTACTCTGTCTTTCATCTTTTTAGAATTGGTTTCAACTTTGTGTGAAATCCTAAAAGCCAATGAGAGTTGCATCTTTTACTGTCAGACGTGTGGGGAGATGATAATAAAAGACCGGTAAGCAATGCAAGGCTATATGCTTATATTAATAAATGAGGTAATGGTCTGTCACACACAAACTTAAAGGAACATGGATAATATTTATTTTTAGAAGCTTCTTCAACTGTTATTCTCACACAGTGGAATTTATTAAAATTGAAGTCATGTGACAAGTCTTTTTCCTTCGTTTCTTGCATTTTTCTCTACATGGAAAACACAAATAAACCAGGGAGACTGCACGGTTCAGTGGATAGGGCTCATATCTGGAAGTTACCAGACCTGATTTTTTTCTAGCCTCTGCAGAGCACCTTGGACAAGCCACTCTTCCCTTTGTGGGCACATACAGGTGTTACATTTCTTTTGGGAGAATCTTCACTTTCCCAATTGAACCTAGAAGTGTACAGGAAAATGTCTTCTGCAGGAGAAAGATTTTCCACTTCCAACCAGAAATATCTCCATACTTCGAGGCTTATTGTCATGCTGTTTTTAATAGTTTAATTCTGATTCTTGTGCAGTAACAGAATGGTGCAATATTTGAGTTGTCAGTATGTTAGAAGAAAGTTTGAAAGTTAGAGAGGTTGTTATTCTCACTGAATTTTGTAGAGAAATATTTATGATGATTAATAGGTTTACACACACACACACACACACACACACACACACACACACACACACACACATGCACACACAAAATCAAAACTTGGGCCTAGCCTACATGTTTTGCATCCTTCTGCATTTTAGGCATCCTACTTGTTTATGTTCATTCCCTCCTACAAGTTTTCCCCAGTCAGCAGATTGTACTTGAAATATGCTCAGGTTGAGTAGCTGTTCGTGGGAAGTTGCTATCCATCTTTAGTGTAAGTTAGCTCCTTCAGATTTGAGCAGCTCTCAGCCTTGGGATGTATGCGAACTATACCTGAACTTTATGACTCAGCCTTATCTCTGTTTCTTACAAAGTTTTCAGATGGCATGAGAATTTTAATGCAAAGTTACTTGGTTTCCTACCTGTTGTGATGAGCAGTTTTGACAGCTTCAATTGGATATGTACAAATTCTTACAGACACACTTGCAGTCTTTTATGATCCATGTCACTCCTGATATTCAGAATGATAATTCGATGTAATACAGTCTGTAAACTTCTGTTCCATTGCCATTGTTTTTGCCGATTTATGGCTGACTTGAATGAAACTGAATGTTGGATTTGTGAAGTATTTTATCAGCTATATTTGTTTTATTTTTATCTATTTAAGAGAATAAACCAAACTTAAAATCTAGTGAATGGTAAATTCTAGTAAACTTTTAAATTCTTTGTGATGTTTTCCCATTGAAGACTATTATACTTTTACCTGTCTGTCCACAAACATAAACATTTTTTTTCCAAATCTAAATTAATCTGATAAATGCACATGGGGGTTTACTGCCTCTTGGTTCTGTTTTCCTGCTTTGTAGTGCGGAGGGTGTCAGTGGAGTAAAATGATAGACAGGAGTATGTTAGCATAGCTTTGTACCATACATTTCTCCTTCTAGGAATCCTTTCAAGTCCTCTCCAAGTAACATTTGCAAGAAATGGGGCACAGCGGGGTCTGGAGGGATATGGAAAGGATGGAGCAAGGTAGCTGTCAGTATTCAACAGTCTTCCAGTGCTGCTTTATTCCCTTTATTTCTTCTCTTTCTACGGATTAAATTCCTATCTGTTATCTAGAAGAGGAGCATATAGACAAAAAGATGCGTCTTTTGAAGCGTTGTTTCTGTCATTCACTAGATCTGAGAGGACTGAGAAGAACGCAGTTTAAATTATTATTTTTTACTTATCTTTTATGAAAATGGTTCTTTCTACTAAGACAAAAATACTTCGAAAAATCTGATGTAGAAAAGTATCTTCTAATTATGTTTTGGTATAGAAGTAGACACAAATCATTACAGTTGCTATCAAACTTGAATGCCCAAGTTTGTTCAGAGCCAATATAAGACTATTTAATTTGTGAAAAGGAAAGTAAATTCAGCATGGTCTCTTAATATTTTAAAAAAGAGGTCAGAGGTTTGCTCAAGCCATTGGCCTGGCATGATTAAGGTATACTAGGTTCCATAATCAATGGCACACAAGTGAGTGATATAATTAGTATCACATCAGTCACCTTTTACTGGGCATGCCAAATTACTCAGTACCCATTTACAGCAAGGTTGACCGGAGACAGCTTTCAGAGTGTGTCTGGATCAAGGCTCAAACCAGGTCTGTGGAGCCATACTGAGGAGCACTAAACAGGAAACCACTGCACCCCTTTCTGTGTTGAAGGACCTGTATAATTACAAGTGCGCCCACTTTTATTTTGGACTTTCTGATTTTTAATGAGAACTTCCTAGAAATTCAAACCTACAGTCCAACAATATGAGTGCAAATAAATGCATTGACAAAACCTGAAGTTCACGCTTTTCTGACTATTGGGTCCATCCTTCTAAAGCAGGGGTTGGCAGCATATTTCCCTTGGGCCAGATCTGGCCTGTGGAGTCACTGATCCCATTCATGGAACTAGCGGGCTATGCTTGGCCCCATGCTCGTACCAGGGCTGAGTAGAGAGAACTTGCATCTGTACCTGAGCTGTTGCTACTTTTTCCCCCACTGCCCGAGACTGCAGTGTGGATGCAGCTTCTAGCCAGTAGGGAGCTGCTCTGGGGCTGGGCTTGTGCTGAGCCTGTGCTGTTGCATGGGGAGGGAGAACTGGCAGCAGTGTGGATGCAGTTTTCCATTTCCTAGGCCCAGCACAGCTCCTCACCGGCCAAAACCTGTTCTTGCTCTCCATCTGGGAAGCAGGGGGCTGGGAGAAGTGGTGGCAACAGGGGCATAGCTCCTACATGGCTGTCTCTATAAAAGTGCTCCTGCCACTGAAGTTACCTAGTCTGCATCAGACCAGAGCTGTATTGTTTCAGCCCATGGTTTATAAAGGTTGCTGGTCCTTGCTCTAAAGAGATTTCTGTTGGCAGACTCTTACATTAGCATGGACTCACAGAAGGGTTAGACCCTTAGTGAGGTCAGATCATTGCACAGACTTGAGCACATCCTTGCTCAATGCAGTTCAAAATTCTGAGAACAAAATAATCCATTGATAATAATACAGTTCCAGAGACAGGGAAGGGTTTGGATTTTGGCTTTTTGCTGAGATGCCCAAGATCCAAAATGTAAATACACTTCTTTGGCATGTGAGGCTGTTGCAGGCTTGTTTATGAGAACCCTGTAGTCTCCTGAGAGAGAATTCAGTTGTGTGGATAGCTTTAGTAATCAGACAAAGATACGGAGTTTTGCTGTGGAGACCAACAGTTTGTGCTATGGGGACCAGATTAAGCAGGGACAAGGCTTCAGTTTAGTTTCATTTTGCATTATGTAACACTTTCATAGGCAATAATGTAATTGTTCCATGTAACTAAGCTCTTGTGCTGTTCTTTACATTACTGCTATGTCCTAATGGGGTTGCATGGATTTTAGAGCAATGAAGAAGGCTTTTGATTCCTAATTCAGGTGTTGGAACTGCTGGTATAGATGGCTGGCCTAAGACCCATCACCAGTATTAAGATTTTAGGGCAGTGTGGAGAAATCAAAATGTCTCAGACAGAAATTATTATGTGACCTCAGTGGATGATGACAGAATGGGTGGTGTCAAGAAAGTTATCTTATTAGCTGTAGATGGTTCAGAAAGCTTAGCTATTTTTAACAGCTCTCATTTGCAAACAGTGGTGATTCTGGTAGGGTGTTAGCACAGCTTGAAATATATTGTGTGCTTAGAACAAAAGAAACTTATAAAAAATTTCACTTCCTCACAAGAAAGTATGTAAGAAAGTAATGGCCTCTTGAGATTACCTGTTAAGAATCAAGCTGGTAGTGGACTGGAGCCATGAGAAGGTATGTAAGCACATGCTCTGGGGTTGTGAACTGAATTTAGAAAAACCCTCACAAATGTACAGAACAGCAGAACCAACAAAATTGCAGGTGTAGGCTTAAATAAGGAGCAGAATCCAGAAACTGTACATACAGTTATTGGTCAGCAGAATAAGGAAGGTGAGCACAAGAGGAAAACATGGAAGAAAACCAAGCAGGCAAAATTGACTACAGTTTTGTCAGAAAATGCACACACAGCAAATTGTAAATATGGTGATGGAGTCAGTTAATAGCTCTGAGCTGTTAGTATGAGCAGCAAATTGTGGGACTATAGAATGGGGAATTCTTGTTTCAGCTGATGGAGCTGTAGGAAATAAGTTGAGTTAAAATATAAATATATTTTTTTATCTATGTATCGTTTATATTTGTGTAAAAATAAATCTTGTTTAATTTCCAATTTTTGATATTAGAATAGGCATAAAAGGTTGCACTGAGAGGGATAGGAATAAAATAAAAGTTACTGTTTAATGAAGTTCTGGTTTTGTTAATTTCAAAGCAAGAACTATTTGCGAGAAAAAAATGAATTCAGACAGACAGGATTGTTCTTGAATAGCAATGTGTGTGTTCTAGCTTTAAGACGTTATTTCCTAATTTAGAGTTGTGAGGCATGTGTGACTTAAATGTTACATCCCAATCTAATTTCAGGTTGTATTTTCCAGTCTTTTAAAAAGAAATGGACATTCAGTCTCACATTTTTGTTAAGACCTAATTTTGTTTATTGCAAAGTCTGATTGCCTCCCTCCGTATGAACTTGGAACAGCTCTGTATAACTTCCCTAGCTAAAGGTGCGGTTTGGCAAGACATCTACTGATGTTGCACAAACATTTTGTTTGAAAGAGAGAGAACAGAAATTTAACATGAAATAAAACAAAGAAAGGGCATTTTAGATTTTTTTCTTTCAATTATGTTTTCATGGCTGACTCAAATTACTTTATCTCATGATTCACTTTCCTAGGGGACAAAGCCAAATTCTGCAGTATAATTGCTGGCAATGAAGTTGAGCCTGAGTCTTCCCACTACTAGATTGTGACAGTTATTTCCCAGATAATCTTTTTAAACCAGTTTATGTGTAATGTCTGTCCCTAGCCACTGTGCGTTGCATTGCCACTGCTGCCTTGGAATTTATCCAGTGGTCTTCAGCAGCTATAAAATGTGCCTTTTACTGAGAGTGCAGAGACAGGCTTTTCCTTTAGAGAGAATCTCACAAGTTATAGACTTATGAAGATAGGTGTCATAGGAATGTCTGTAATAAATTGAAATAGTTTGGGGTTTTCTCTTCTCTCAGGACGTTTCTCCGAGTTCTTCCTTTGCCAAGTGAAAACTGGAGTGCTTTGGTTGAAGAGTGGTGTTGCCATGCTAATCCCTTTGCCAGCGTTCTTCACCCTCAGAGTAATGACTGTTTTCTTGGAGACACATATTTTCTGGTGAATTCAGGATACGAGGCGCATGTGCCAGGAGTTGAAAAAGTCAACTGGGAGACTGAACACTCTGCTTCTCAAAGTGGCTCTGCTTTGGTAAAGTATTTTTTTTAATTCACAAGGTTGTAACAGTGTTTGGCCTCCCCTGACTTCAGCTTTGTAGGAGCCAGAGGAAGTTCTAAACTATGGCTTATGCTTTCAATACAAGTGCCACGCTGTATAAATTTAGCCACACAAGAAATTCCCCACACAAGAAAATCATTGTAAAAATGTTCTTCTATAACATAATATTTGCCAAGAAGCCTGAGTAAACCAGGAGAAACAATTTGTCAGACATTTTTTTACTACAATAGAAACAGTCGTAATTTGCTACAGGCTTTATATAATCAGGTAGTTAACTTAAAATGTACTTGTGATGTGATAAAGAGGTATCAATTAAAAGGCAGCAAATCAAGTGTCAAGAAAAATGGAATCTTTTATGATAGTCTGGGCCCTAGCAGATGTTACATTTATCACATTATTAACATGTTAATTGGGCAATAAAATTGCAGCATGCCACATTTGCAAAAAGTTTATCATGTGAGAAAATGGCAAACCAGGTACAAAGATATTCCACATTAAATGTGATTTAATGTGGAAAATGTTTGTGGGTGGCTTGTATTGCACTTTAGTTTGAACACATGGCATGTATGCCAGAATCTTAATGGTAAATAAGGGCAAAATAAGTGATTTTGACAGGCTGATGTCTGGGTCCAAGAATATTTTTTATTTATTCTTCCAAAATAAAAGTGGGGGTTGGGGAAGAATGGGTAAATGCCTCTACTTCCCCCTTTTGATATTGGTAATCCCAAAATGTGAGATTGTTTCAGTGTTTTTGTGAATTTTACTTCAAATTTTGACCAGCCGCATCTGTAGCTGAACAGGAATGTTTGAGGAGCTCTGGAGAATCGTGAAGAGGATGAATATTGGTGTGATATCAGTGTTCACTCTTTGTCCACTCTTGGAAAATCTCTTCATTTTTAAAAAGTTCTGCTATCATTTACTTTGCCTTCCCATTGTAGGAAAAAGTCCAGGAGCCAGTATCAAATCCAGAAAATATAGCTGGTGGTGTTGTATTTACTCAGATATAAGATTACCCCCCCCAAAAAAATTAGATTCTATATTTGGAAAAATTATAAATTTCTTATAATTTTCCAGGTATAGAATCTAATTCTTGGAGGCTTGCCTTGAATTTGTCCCCTTCCCATTGCTACAACAGAAAAAATAAATCTGGGGGGTCTGGTAACCCCTTTGTTTTCTGGTTCCCCCCAGCTTTATTCTCTGGCAACCCCTTCCTCCACTCCTTACTGTCAGACCCTGTTCTTCCTGAGCACATGGAAGCAAGGAGCAACTTTGAAAATAGTAGCCTTGAAATTAAACATAGCTGTAACAATGTGCATATTGTACCTGTAAACTTAATGCATCCAGAATTGATGTATGTTAGCTATTTTTGAAACTGCTGCAAGTTTTAGCACAGATATTCCATGAACACTTCTGAGCAGCACTTTGGCACCTACTTATATGTAGTACAACTATGCATGACATCAGTCCGGAGCACTTATCACATAGTTCATTGGGCCAGGCCCCACCAGAGTCAACAGGATTTCAAGCTCAGCGCTTCTCATTATGTGTATGTACTCCAGATGCCCCTGCAGAAAGGATCCATGTGCTAATTAGCCCTCCACTCATGACAGGAAACGGGTATTCTTATCATGAGTCCTAGGATCCTCCAAAAACTTTATATGCAAATCAAGGGCAGGACAGACTGATCTGGCTTCACCTCATGGAGAGCAGGTACACATTAATAATATGTGACGGGTTGAGAGAGGGGGCAACAGAGGGATTTTAACTAAACTATTTGGGACCCTTTTCGGTGATGTTTGCCAGACAGTTGAGTGAAGAAACAGGAGTCACTGCAAACAGGAGTCACTGGAAATGGGAAAGAAAAGCGCGGTGGTGGTGGAGGGGAAGGGAGCATGGCCCCGCTGGGATGGAAGTGGTCATGGCCCAGACCCCTGGGGGGCATGGCCCGGCCCAGCCCCAACCCAGCCTCATGAGTGGGGAAGGGAGTATGGCCCAGCCCCAACAGGAGGAAAAGGGGTGTGGCCAAGCCCTGCAAGGGAAGGACTCCTGCTTGGCACTGCAGAGAAGGAAGGAGGTGTGGCCGAGTCCTGGTGGGGAGAGGGAGCCTGGCCAGGTCCCAACCCAGCCCACAGGAGAAGGGAGTGTGGCCAGGCCAACTGTGGAAGGGGTTGCACACTGACCCAGGCCCACTGGCCATGCAGGGCTTGGATTTAGGCCACCGCTCCCCTGTCACCAGATTTTGTGACTTGTGCAGAGCCCCACAGATCAGAATGAATAAGTGTGGCTTGATCTTTGCTTTCAGAGTTCTTTTGGGCTGCAAAATTAGCTCCAGAACCAAAATTGTCTTTTGCAAATACTACTAAGAACTCTGGGATAGGTACCCATGGGAGAGTTCAGCTGCACCTATGAATACTGGGCAGAGCTGCACCTGTAACAAGGTGGCTCATTTTCTATGTGCTGTTCCATTGCTCATTATTAAACCAGTGAAGTCCCACTGCCTCTGTTAGCTGAAATACAAGTCTGTAGCAAAAAGGTACCCAACTCATTTCCAGAGGTGATGAATCTGGATTCACTTCCTTAAAATTGTTAGGATGCTAAGATTACTTGATGGTCTGAAACTCATTTTGTGCTTATTTCATACTGGCCGTTGAAAATCTAATTTCTACTCTTGGTTATTTCCAGCATTAGTCAGTTGCCAAACAAACGAGCAAAACTTTAAAATGAAGCAGGAATTGGACTAATAAGAAGAAGGCTCATTGAAACAAAATTCTTCCTTAATATGGAGACTAATAGAAAGTAACAGGCAAGACAGATTACTATTGGCGCGGACACTCTCATTTTATAGTATATTTTTGTAGTTTACCCTAGTATGAAAGTTCCTCTTTAATTGCATAGCAGTTCATTGGAAAGTGTTTGCCTATGACTAAAATAGTAGCAGAAATGTAGAAGAGATACTTAAACAATCCTTTCAAACCTCCTGTGGGACCAAAACAATGTTCTTCCATTGAAAACATATTTCTCACATCTCTTGGTCTTACAGTGTAACAACGTTTTTAAATGTCACATGGTCACACAGCATCCTAATAGTATCTCTTGGGGAAAATATTTTCCCCGAGACAATATCAAGGACATTTAGGTATAGAAACACAAAGTATTAGGATGGTGATCCACCTCCATCTGCAGGTTGCCAGCAGCTGTGAGTTGTCACATAGATATATCGATTTAATTAGTCTGGCTAACACTATCATCCTTTCTGTTCAAATGGTGATGCCACTAAGTTCCTAGTGTTTTTAGGTACCATACTGCAGAACTTTCTTCCAGCACATTGAACTGTAATCAGATAAAGCACTTGAGGAGATGTCAGAGGAACACTGTACCTGCACTTCCTCTGTCTCCTCAAATACTCTGCATTCTCCAAATTTTATTGCCCCAAAATTAGCAGTTCTACCATATATTTTTAGAGTTTGAAAGGGGGACTAATTGGATATATAGTGCAACTGTGTGCACCTTTTTGCATACCCTCTAATTCCAAAACCATGCAACGTGCATTTCTGAGATAGGAGAGTTTGTTAAGTTTGCCATAAATATAGACATTGAATTTATGACACATTATAACCTGCCTGACATCTGACTCCCCAGGTATCTCTCCACCATTCATCCCCCTTCTCTCTCCCCCCCCACCCCTCCCAGCCTCTCTCTCACCCATTGTGCCATCCAGGAATAGCACACACTAACTGCAGAACCTTCCTTAGCCTGACGAAGGGTTTTTGAATCCGAAAGCTTGCTTTATAATTGTTTTCCAAGTATTTAGGTTGGTCTAATAAAAGATATTGGATTCACCCAAAGAACCTTGTCTGCCTATGTCCTTAGACCAACATGGCTACAACCTACAGCCCTGTTATCTAGCCTATGACACTGCATAGAGCTGGAAACCAGGATGTTGCAGGTTCAGGTTTCATTTTTACCACTCATTTATTTTCTTATTTCTGTGTGCTCTTAACTTTGTAGTCAGACAAATATATCAGTCATAACATTTGACTAGCAAATTGAGAGATTGCATAAGATCACTTATAGGAATAGAGACCCAGTTCCTCATACTCCTAGAATTATACAATAGTAAAGAGAGAATGCACCATTATGAGCATTTTGCCTGACATCTTGCATAACACAAGCCAAAGAACTTCATGTAGTTCCTGCATCAAATTCATAACTTCTGTCTGCTTTAGAGAATATCTTTTAGAAAACTATTCAGTTTGGACTTGAGAATGTAAAGTGGTGAAAAATCTATTAAATCCCTTTGTTCAAAAAGTCAACCACCATGTCTTACCACATCTTTTTTCATACCACAGTCTCCCAGATAAAACACTCACCTTGTTTTTGGAAGGCAGAACGTAGAGAAACATATTTTTTCAGAGTCATGGTTGGCTGTTTGACAGTGTGTCCTGGAAATGAGAGTGTCTAGGAAGTGTTGCATCCCAGGAGACAATCTGGGTGAGGCAGCAGGGAATTCTGGGTGTGTCAGGACAGCAACAACACTAGGCCCCAGAACCTTGCAAGTGAAGTAGTAAGACTGTTGCTTTACTTTAATTCAGTGATTCCCAAGGGCTGTGCCGTGGTACACTGTGTGCTCTAAGAGCGATGGAAGTGTGATGCAAAATCTCCCTGTGTGAGGAGATAAATTCTCTCTTCCCCCAACCAGCACCCTGTGCCTGCCTCAGGTATTGCAGCTACGCCTGTGGCTGCCTCTCTGGGGACTGCCACTACTCCTGCTGCCTTCTTCTGCCCTTCCACAATCCCCAGCAGCCCCAATGCCAGATCCCCCATGCTCCCAGCAGCATGTTTTACTACTAGTGGGCAGGTCAGTGTATGGACAGCTGCACTTTGCAACTTGTCTCATCCTCTCTGCTTTCTCCCACACTCCTGGGGTCTACAGAAGAGGTTGCAGGGATGGTCATTGGCATTCGACCCTGCAGGAACAGCCTCAAGCGGGGGCTGCCTTTGCCCCCTGAGGTATAGACCAGGGGATGGAAGGAGGCAGACAGTGGAAAGAGCAGGGCAGAGCGTGGTGAGGTACTGCTCCACCAACCTTAAGTGGCATCAGTTAGGTCAGTGATTCTCAGCTGTTTTAGTCTCAAGGCACCCCGTTATAATTTCTCTGAAATTTTTGGCGTCCCAGTTGAAAATAGCTTGAGAGATATTTTTTTTCTGAAGTTAGATCTGGGTTGGGAACCACTGGTATAGAGACGAATACTTTGCTTAAAGAAAGATGTGTTGTGTGTCATTTTTTAATGGTACATCTAGCACTGGTATGATTTCCCCTGGCAAGTGATTAGAATATGTTATATGTTTTGAAAAAAAATCTATTGTTTTGGATGCAAGAGTGAAGTATGCTCCCAGTTTTAATTGAGAAGAAAAGTATGCTCTAGGTATAAGAAGTTTGGGAAACACTGATTTAAATAGTTCTTTATATTCAGTATTGTAAATAGTAGTGTGTTGTTTCCATGCCACAAGTCTCATCAAGATACTACAAACTGCATGAAGCAGCTCACTTGTGCAGTGGCTCTTCCTCTTCAGCCAAAAGCTACTTCGTCACTAGCTGCTGTGAAAGGGTTAACATTGGACTCTATCCCTGCTCTTTGTAGCCCCCTGGGAAAAGTGTCAGGCATTCTGGCAGCTGAGAGCATCAGCTTGCTCTCTTCTACCTTGCTTTTATTCCAGCAAAGAAAAATCTGCCTCCCTGCTTAAAATACTCATCCCAATTTTGCAGGGCTGGTTTTGGGGGAATGGGTGCATGTATGGGTAAATACAATATGCCTGGTCTTAATTTGTTTAATTTAATATGAAATTCAGAGTTTCAAAACTTGTGTTATTCGTCTAAGTTAAAGAACTGTTATTAGAAATATCTTCTCAGGGTAATATTTGTAGGCAGTGATCATAGAAACATGGAAAATGAGGGTTGGAAGGGACCTCAGGAAGTCATCCAATCCAACACCCTGCTCAAAGCAGGACCATCTCCATCCCAGCCAAGGCTGTGTCGAGTCAGGTCTTAAAAACCTCCAAAGATAGAGATTCCACAACCTTTCCTGGTAACTTGTTCCGGTGTTTTACTACCCTTCTAGTGAGAAACTTTTTCCTTGTATCTAACCTAAACTTCTCTTGCTGCAAGGTGAAACCATTGCTCCTTGTTCTATCATCTGCCACAATTGAGAACAGTTAGGCTCCACCTTCTTTGGAATACCCCTTCAAGTAGTTGAAGACTGCTATTAAATCCCCTCTCAGTCTTCTCTTCTCCATACTAAATAAACCCAGTTTCCTCAGCTTCTCCCTGTAAGTCATGTCCCCCAGCCCCATAACCATTTTTGTTGCCCTCTACTGGACTCTCTCCAAATTGTCCACTTCCTTTCTGTAGTGGTGGGGCCCAAAACTGAACGCAGTACTCCCAGATGTGGCCTCATCAGTGCTGAATAGAGGGGAATAATCACTTCCCTTGACCTACTGGCAACACTCCTACCAGTGCAGACCAGTATGCTGTTAGCCTTCTTGGCAACAAGTGTGCACTGTTGGCCCATAATCAACTTATTGTCCAATGTAAGCCCTGGGTCCTTTTCTGCAGAGCTGCTGCCCAGCCAGTCAGCCCCCAGTCTGTACTGGTACATGGGATTGTTTTGTCCTAAGTACAGGACTTTGCATTTGTCCTTATTGAACCTTATGAAATTTCTTTTGGTCCAATCCTCCAATTTGTCCAGGTCTCTGTGAATTCTGACCCTACACTCCAGCGTGTCTGCTACTCCCACCAGCTTGGTGTCATCTGCAGACTTGCTAAGAGTGCACTCTATGCCATCTTCCAAGTCATTGATAAAGATACTGAACAAAACTGGCCCCCGGACCAACCCCTGGGGCACTCCATTTGCCAACTAGACATGGAGCCATTGATTACTACCTTCTGAGCCCGATGCTTCAGCCAGTTTTCTATCCACCTTACAGTCCATTCATCCAGCCCACACTTCCTTAGCTTGCCTGTGAGAATCTTATGAGAGGCCGTATCAAAAGCCTTGCTAAAATCAAGGTATATCACATCCACTGGTCTCCCCGCATCCACAGAGCCAGTCACCTCATCATAGAAGGTAATCAGATTGGTCAGGCATGACTTTCCCCTGGTGAATCCATGCTCATTGTTCCTAATCACCTTCTCCTCCTCCAAGTGCTTAGAAATTGATTCCTTGAGGACCTGCTTCATGATCTTTCTAGTGACTGAGGTGAGGCCGACTGGTCTGTTGTTCCCTTTTTCCCTTTCTTAAATATGGGCACTATATTTGCCCTTTTCCAATCATCTGGGACCTCTCCCAATCACCATGAGCTTTCAAAGATGATGGCCAGTGGCTCTGCAATCACATTAGCCAACTCCCTCAGCACCCTTGGGTGCATCCTGTGTGGCCCTGTGGACTTGTGTATCTCCAGCTTTCCTAAATAGTCCCTAACCTGTTCTTTTGCCACAGTTGGCTGCTCACCTCCTCCCTAAACTGTGCTGCCAGGTGCAGTGGTCTGGGAGCTGCCCTTGTCTGTGAAGACTGAGGTGGAAAAGGTATAGAGTACTTCAGCCTTTTCTGCATCCTCTATCACAAGGTTGCCTCCCCCATACAGTAAGGGAACCACACTTTGCCTGATCCTCCTCTTGTTACTGACTTGTTGAAATCCTTCTTGTTACCTTTCACATCCTTTGTGAGCTGCAACTCCAGTTGCGCTTTTGGCCTTCCTGACTTCATCCCTGTATGCCTGAGCAATACTCCTATACTCCTCCTTAGTTCTTTGTCCAAGTTTCCACTTCTTATAAGATTCCTTTTGGTGTTTTAGTTTACTGAAGAGTTCTCTGCTAAGCCAAGCTGGTCTTCTGCCATACTTGCTAGTCTTCCTGCACACCGGGGTGGTTTGTTCCTGCACTCTCAGTAAGGTTTGTTTAAAGTACAGCCAGGTCTCCTGGATTCCTCTCCCACTCAGTCTGGCTTCCCAGGGGATCCTGCCCATGAGTTCCCAAAGTGAGTCAAAGTCTGCTTTTCTGAAGTCCTGGGTCTTAACTCTGCTGGTCTCCTTCTTTCCTTTATTTCCTCGGGATCCTGAACTCCATCTCATGGTCACTGTTGCCCAAGTTGCCATCCACTACTACATTCCCCACTAAGTCTTCCCTGTTTGTGAGCAGCAGGTCAAGAAGAGCATGGCCCCCAGCTGGCCACTCCAGCGCTTGCACTAGGAAGTTGTCCCCAACACTCTTCAAAAACTTCCTGGATTGCCTGCACACTGCTGTATTGCTCTCCCAGTAGATGTCAGAGCAATTGAAGTCCCCCACGAGAACCAGGGCCTGTGATCATGAAACTTCTGTTAGGTGTTTGAAGAAAGCCTCATCTACCACTTCCTCCTGGTCTGGTGATCTATAACAGAGCCCCACCACAACATCACCCTTGTTGCTTTCCCCTCTGACCCTAACCCAGAGACTTTAAACAGGCCTATCTCCAGTTTCATACTGGAGCGCTGAATAATCATACAGCTCTCTTACATACAGTGCAACTCCTCCACCTCTTCTCCACTGCCTGTCCTTCCTGAAGAGTTTGTATCCATCCATGACAGTGCTCTAGTCATGCAAGCTAACCTACTAAGTCTCTGTTATTCCAATCACATCATAGTTCTGTGACTGTGCAAGGACTTCAATTCTTCCTGCTTTTTTCCTAGGCTTTGCGCATTCATGTATAGGCACCTAAGGTAACTAGCTGATTGCATAATCATACAGCTCTCTTACATACAGTGCAACTCCTCCACCTCTTCTCCACTGCCTGTCCTTCCTGAAGAGTTTGTATCCATCCATGACAGTGCTCTAGTCATGCAAGCTAACCTACTAAGTCTCTGTTATTCCAATCACATCATAGTTCTGTGACTGTGCAAGGACTTCAATTCTTCCTGCTTTTTTCCTAGGCTTTGCGCATTCATGTATAGGCACCTAAGGTAACTAGCTGATTGCCCTGATTTCTCAGGAAGAATGAGAACGCCTCCCCTCTTACCAACTCCTGCTTGTGCTTCCTCTAGGTCACCCAGTCGCCCACTTACCTCAGAGCTTTGGTCTCCATCCTCTGTCAAACCTGGTTTAAAGTCCTCCTCGCTAGGTTAACAAGTCTGTCTGCAAAGATGCTCTTCCCTTTCTTCATCAGGTGGATCCTGTCTCTTCCTAGCAATCCTTCTTGGAACATCATCTCGTGGTTAAAGAAGCCAGAGCCCTGCTGGTGACACCACCTGTACAACCATGCATTGATCTGCAGGATTCATCTGCTCCTGCCTGGGCCCTTTCCCTTAACTGAAAGGATCAAGAATACCACCTGAGCCCCCATCCCCTTCTCCCTTTTACCCAGAGCCCTGTAGTCACTTTTAATCTGCTCAGGCTCTCCCTTGGCAGTATCTTTGGTGCCCACATGGATGAGCAGCATGGGGCAGTAGTCAGAGGGCTGGATGAATCTCGGTAATCCCTCTATGACATCTTGGATCTGGGCTTCAGGCAAGCAGCAGACCTCCTCTTCCCGCAAGACAACAGATCAGGCCGGCAGGTGGGTGCTTCTGTCCCCTGCAGAAGGGAGTCTCCAACCACCAACACCTATCACTTTTTGGTGGCGGTGGACTTGATCTTTCCCACTTTGAGGAGGCCTGGCCTGTCCTCTTCCACCAATGGAATGTGCTCCTCCCCTTGTTGTTAGGGCTCCATATCTGATCACATCACCTCTCAATATTTTGTTGGATAAGTTAACAGTAGGCATGCACTGATTTAAGAATTTTTTGGGTGATACTGTTGGCTGATTATTAACCAGCCATATTGGATAATACTGATCCAATAGCTAATATGTAGCCTGGCAGCATGGAGAGCAGCATCTGGCCGTTAAGTCTGTGGGGGAGGTGGATCGAGCAAGTGAGCACAGTGAGCAAGGGAATGGGGCTGGGGCAGGGAAGAAGCCTGTGCCACCCCTGGCCCTGAGCCTGCAGTGAGAAGCCTGCCCTTGCCCCACGCACAAATCCGGGGGGCACATGCCCCTCATGCCTCTCATAGAGGTGCACTCAGCGATGGGGAGCTGCCCCCCTTCCCCGCCCCCCTGTGCTCTCCGGACGACTCGCCCACCATGCTTCCAGGCTGCATTCCTGACCATGTGCATGCTGCAACTACGTGCATGTACACAGCATTTATTGGTGACATTATTGGCCACACCAACCAAAAAAGCCAATTGCTGATAATGTCAGTTTTCCTTTTATTAGTGCCAGTCTGATATGTACTGATATACCAGTGCACCTCTAGTTAAAAGTGTCAAACTTTCTACGCCTCGCACTATAAGGCCTAAAGGCTTGTTTTCAGATCTCAAATCATTTTTTTCCTTGTAATTCTTTTCTGAACTCTTTCCAAATTTTCAACATCCTTGATGAAATATGGATACTAGAATAGAACACAGTATTCCAGTAATGATCTCATTAATGCTGAATACAAAGGCAATAATTCCCTACTTTTCCTTGATATTCCCCTGCTTAAATGTTCAAGGGGCATGTTTTTCCCTTTAGCTACAGCATTGCACTAGAAACTCATGACAGTAACCAGTTGAATTATTATGCTTAAATTCTTTCCAGTAGAATTGTTATTAGTATGACCAATATTTTCTGTTCCTTAATGTATGACCTTGCATATAGCTGTATGAAAAAGTGTGCTGTTTTACAACTTACTTGGTGATATAGGTTACTATATACACCTTGAATGTTACTGTTTCTTACCTTTGGATTGTTGTGACAGACCTTAGTTGTCTTCACACTGTTACTTAAATAATTTTTCAAAATATGAATATAGTTGTTGAAAAGAGTCCATTCTTGTTACTCTGCTGATTGAAATGCATGGCTTATGAGGAAAGGCTGAAAGAAACTAGGGATATTTAGTCTGGAGAGAAGAAGACTGGGAAAGAATTTAATAAGCCTTCAAATATCTGATGGGTGATTTTAAAGAGGATGGAGGTAGATTTGTGTCCCTGGCTGTAGGGGCATGTTTAAGAGCAATAGCTTCAAACTGTGTCAGAGGAAATTTAGGTTGGAGATGGGGAAGAAGTTTCTGACCATAAAGATGGTTAAGCTATTGGAATAGACTACCTAGTGAAGTTGTGGAATCTATGCATGGAAACTTTCAAGAGCAGTTTAGATAGACACTTAACTATGATGGTTAGTCAGGGATGATCCTGCCTTGATCAGGGGGCTGGAATAGACGACCTCCTTAGGACCCTTTCAGCCCTATATTTTTATGATCCTATAGTTACAAGTAACTAATAAGATTAATATTATTTTACTTAATTCATACTGCAAGAGAGCATCCTTGAAATAGGTTTTATTCTGAAAAAGGAATCATGTCATTTATCATTTTAGGTATATGCAATAGAACACAGTTCCATATTTTAGTTATTTATCAGATATTTCCATAGTTTACGTTGTGGCGGGCCAGTAGGGTAAGCCGCCTGACCACCTTCCAGGCTCTGAGTCCCTCCCTGGGGGCGCCTTACGTCTGGCCGACCCCCTTCCTGGAGCACACCCACAAGCCTGGGGGTAACGCTGCCACCACCCAAAGTCTGGACTGATCTTGGACCTGCACCCTCTGGGAAGCACAGGTCTAGTAGTCCTTGAGAGTACTTGACCCACTGCAAGAACTTGGGGTGCTTCCTTCAGTCTGATCATTTGGGCTGAGAACCTGCAATCTCTGATTGAGTTCCACCAGAAATTCAACAGTCACCATCCCTCCATCTGGCTTTCTTTAGAATACTCCAGTACCAACATCTCCTTTTTAGACACAAAGATCAGTATCCAGAAGGGTAAAATACAGACCACAGTATACAAGAAACCCACAGACCAACATACATATTTGTTCAGAACCAGCAATCACCCTAAACACACCAAAAAAGCTGTGATATACAGCCAAGCCCTCAGATACCACCGCATTTGTACTGAAGAGAACACCCGGGATTGCCACCCCACCAATCTTAAAAAGGCTTTCACCCAGCAAGGACACTCCTCCAGAGAGGTAGATCGCACATTTGAAAGAGCCACCTGGATACCACGTGAAGAACTGCTGCAGTACAGAAGAAAAACACCCACAAATCGCACACCGCTGGTTATGACCTATCACCCATCCCTTGAACCTGTACGGAAAATCCTCAAAAAA
>NW_005842640.1:936105-948118 GCF_000455745.1 Alligator sinensis
GGCCACTCTCTCTACAATCTCTCAGTCCTGATCCTCAAGGGGAACTTACACAACACTTCCCAGAGACAAGGCTATGAGCTCCATTTCATCAACCTGCTGGATACTAGAGATCATGGACTAAACATAGACATTGGATTTTTGATACATTATAATCTGCCTGGCAACTGACTCCCCAGCCCAGCCCCTGGCTTGTTTACTTTTCATTCCATGCAGGAAGAGCACACACCAACTGCTCAAGCTTCCTTAGCCTGACGACGGGTTTTTGAACCCGAAAGCTTGCTTAATAACTATTCTCCAACCATTTGGGTTGGTCTAATAAAAGATATCAAATTCACCCAAGGAACCTTGTCTGCCTCCTTCAGTCTGAAGCACAAACAGTGGTCTCCCATAGTCAGCCATACCAACGAGACCCCAAGGGGACCCCAAAGCATAATCTAAACCCTCTCCCAATGAATCTCCCGTGCTAGGTACAAAGGAGAACTTTGTTGGCTACAAGCAGTAGGTTTGGAATAGGGTACAGGAATATCAGAGAAATCCCGTAGAGCAAACTGTGGCATGGTAGTCTTTGATCACGCATGTGAGTTATCTAGTTAGATCTCAAGTAGCTTACTCACAAGTATCATTCAGAGGCAGGTAGAGATTTCCTCTGGAGGCAAGCAGTTCATTGACCATGAGTTTCAAGAGAGAGAGCAAGTTTCAGATGGTCCAGCTTCTCTGAGCGTTCTCATCGTGGCTGCTGCCCTACCTCCTGGGCAGTCCTTAACTTATGACCTCATTTACCTGATTCAGTGAAGGCCAGCAATTGTTGGCTGCCAATTCAAACCAATTTGAAATGCATTACTGGTTGCTGGGTAGACTGGCAGCGTCTCTAGCCCCCTCCCAGTCATGATGAAATTTCTTAGAACATTAGGGAGTTTAAGCCCCCACCCAGTCATGTAGGCAGAGGGAGCAGGTTTCCCCCTCCCTCAGGAGTGTATCCAGCTCAGGTTATAACTCAGGGTTACCTGAAGCCGATGGGGCCAGGCGTGTCTGCTTTCTGCAGTGACCATGGTAACCAAATTGTCAGATTAGGCATCCACCTGATAGCAGAGTTTGGGGAGAGACAGAGATGGCATTCTGTCACATACCTCATGCATACAAAGGTTTGGAAGCTCAGCGGTAGCAGTGACTTCAGTGAAATGGTTACTCTTTCTACTGAAGACAGCTTGTGGCTTCCTTCCCTTAAGAATCAATGGAAATTGGCAGTCATCTGGTATCAGACATACAGGAAGTTCTGGAATATTTTTTTCATTTGTTTTTTCATAGATGATTCTTAGATGTTAGGGTCGGAAGGGACCTCAATAGATCATCGAGTCTGACCTCCTGCATAGGCAGGAAAGAGAGCTGGTTTCAGATGACTAGCCAGATGCCCATCTAACTTCCTCTTGAAGACCCCTAGGGTAGGAGAGAGCACTACCTCCCTTTGGAGCTCATTCCAGATTTTGGCCACTCTAACTGTGAAGAAGTTCTTCCTAATGTCCAGTCTAAATCTGCTGTCTGCTAGCTTATAGCCATTTCTTGTGACCCCCAGGGGCGCCTTGGTGATAGAGCCTCACCAATTCCCTTCTGCGCCCCCATGATGATTTTATAGGCAACCACAAGGTCGCCTCTCAACCTTCTCTTGCGGAGGCTGAAGAGGTCCAGGTACCTTAGTCTCTCCTCATAGGGCTTGGTCTGCAAGCCCTTAACCATATGAGTGGCCCTTCTCTGGACCCTCTCCAGGTTATCCACATCCCTCTTAAAATGTGGCACCCAAAACTTCATGCAGTATTCCAACTGTGGTCTGACCAGTGCCCGATAGAGGGGAAGTATCACCTCCTTGGTTCTGTTCGTCATGTATCTGCTGATGCACGATAAAGTGCAGTTAGCTTTGCTGATGACTTCGTCACACCGGCGACTCATGTTCATCTTGGAGTCCACTAGGACTCCGAGATCCCTTTCCGCTTCTGTGCTGCCGAGCAGGTCATTTCCTAGACAGTAGGTGTGCTGGACATTTTTCCTCCCTAGGTGCAGCACTTTGCATTTCTCCTTGTTAAATTGCATTCTATTGTTTTCTGCCCATTTGTCCAATCTGTCCAGGTCTGCCTGTAGTTGTTCCCTGCCCTCCAGTGTGTCTACTTCTCCCTACAGTTTTGTATCAGCCGCAAACTTGGACAGAGTACACTTCACTCCCTCACCCAAGTCACTGATGAAGACATTGAAGAGTATTGGTCCAAGGACTTAGCCCTGTGGGACCCCACTGCCCATGCCTTCCAGGTCAATACTGACCCATCCACCACCACTCTCTGGGTACAACCCTCTAGCCAATTTGCCACCCACTGGACTGTGTAATCATCCAAGTCACAGCCTCTTAATTTGTTCACCAGTATGGGGTAGGATACCGTATCGAAGGCCTTCCTGAAGTCTAAGTAAACGATGTCTACCCCTACTCCTGCATCCAAGTGTTTTGTAACCTGGTCATAAAAAGAGACTAGATTAGTCAGGCATGATCTACCTGCTATGAACCCGTGCTGGTTTCCCCTCAGCATAATTTTCCTGCTGGGCTCTCACATATATGAGCCTTAATAATCTTTTCAAAGACTTTGCCAAGGATGGAGGTAAGACTGGCTTATAGTTGCCTGGATCCTTCTTCCTCCCCTTCTTGAAAATAGGGACCACACTGGCCCTTTTCCAGTCCTCCGGGACCTGGCCTGTGTGCCACGAGCGCTCAAATATTCATCCAGGCCTGCTGACTTAAACGCTTCCAGTCCTTCCAAATGACTCTGCAACATCTTAGGGTCAATGCTGGGTAGTCTGGCGCCCTGCTGTTGCCTCTCTACAATCCCATTGTGAGACTTGTCTTGCCCCTCGTTTAGGAAACTGAGGCAAAGAACTCATTGAGGAGTTCAGCCTTGTCTTCCCTGTCTGCTACCAATTGCTTTTGCCCATTCAGTAGTGGTCCTATACCACCCTGGGCCTTCCTTTTACTCCCTATGTTTCTGAAAAACAATTTTTTGTTATCCTGAACTTGGGAAGCCATCCTCAGCTCCATGGTAGCTTTGGCCTTTCTAACTGCCTCCCTACAACTGTGAGCTGAGGAGGTATACTCCTCTTTAGTAATCTCTCCCTGTTTGCTCTTAGGCTGCTCTGGATTTCTCTAGTCAGCCAAGGAAGCCTCTTGGCCCCTTTCCTCCTTTTCCCCCGCACCACTGAGATCATCTCCCTCTGTGCCCAAAGGATCGCTTCCTTAAGGCACAGCCACCCTTCCTGGGCTCCCATTTTGCCAGATCTCTTACTCTGCAGTGTGTTGTTGACTAAACACCTGAGCTCGCTGAAGTCAGCCTTCCTAAAGTCTAGCACTTCCGCCCTACTAGTTACCTTTCCCTCTCTACGCCTTATGGTGAATTCTATTATTTGGTGGTCACTGTCCCCCAGGTGACCACTGTTCTGTAGGTTCCCTACCATGTCATTCCCTGTTGCCAATACCAGGTCCAGTAAGGCCTTCCCCCTAGTGGGGCCATGTACCTCCTGCGTCAGGTGGAGGTCATGTACACAGGATAGGAACCTGCTTGAATGGTGGGAATTTGCTGTCTGCGTCTCCCAGCAGATGTCAGGGTAGTTTAGGTCCCCCATGACTACTGCTTCCCTAGTCTTTATGGTCTCCGAGAGCTGCCTCAGGAGTTCCAAATCTAATTCTTCCCCTTGGTGTGGGGGTCTGTAGCAGACCCCTGCCACCAAATCCCTTTCCCCTTGGCCTCCATGTATCCTAACCCACAATCCTTCTACTTTCTCCTCCTCCGACTCTATTTTGATAAGGGTTGATGTATAACACTCCTTGACATAGAGCGCAACTCCTCCCCCTCTCCTCCCCACTCTATCCTTTCTGTACAACTTATAGCCCTCAATGTGTACCGCCCAGTCGTGGGTAGAGTTCCACCAGGTTTCTGTTAACCCCACTAAGTCGTAAGTTTTCTGCAAGCAGGAGTGCTAGTTCATCCTGCTTGTTCCCCATGCTCCTAGCATTAGTGTATAGGCACTTGTGCCCTGTAACTGGTGCCTTTGTTGCCCCCTGGCTCAGATGCCCAATGGGCCCCTTATTGCTTACCTGCTTATTGCTTACCTGTGTTGTACTGCTGGATGTCCCATGGATTGCAGGTTCCTGATGTTCTCCTTCTTCTGCCTCCCCATCCCCCGTCTGAGCTAATTTAAAGCCCCATGTAGGAGATCAGCCAACCTGCTGAAGAAACGACTTTTACCTTTCGCTGAGAGGTGAAGTCCATTGCGCCCCAGGAAGTCCCTTGCCAGGAAGTGTGGGTCGTGGTCCAGGAGGCCAAATCCTGCACTGTGGCACCAACTCCTGAGCTGCAGGTTGACGTCTCTAATGCAGGCGCTGTGATGCCTACTGCGACCTATGACCAGGAGGATGGACGAGAAGACCACCTGCGCCTCCATCTCCCTAAACCTGGCCCCCAGAGCCCTGTAGTCACCCATGACACGGTCAGGACTACTCCTGGCCACGTCATTGGTTCCCACATGGATGAGGACCATGGGATAGTAGTCCAAGGGCCGGATCAGGTCAGGAATCCTTGTCGTGACATCCCGGTTCTTGGCCACTGGCAGGCAACACACCTCACGCGCCATGGGATCCGGGCAGCAGATGTTTCCCTCTGCTCCTCTCAGTAGGGAGTCGCCCACTACAATGACCCGTCTCCTCTTCCTCTGGTAGCTTATCTGGCCCTCAGCTTGCTCGGGGATGGATTGGGGCTCCTCCCATGCCGTGTCCGCCATGAGGATATATATTTGTTTATAATAAGTTAATTATTCTGTTTGTTTATAATAATTTTCAGTGTAGGTGCTTTAATATGACTTTTTAAGTTGGTAACAGCTTTTAAAATTTCAGTAAGCATGTAAAATTAAACTTATGTAACTCACATATTGTGCAAATACACCAAAAGACCTGGTGCATATGTATGTGAAAGTACTGGATGCAAAAACTCTTCTTTTGGAATAGCGTGAATTAGGGTAGGTTTAATGTTTAGCGATTGTCTTTTATATTCAGTTTAAGTCTGTAAACTGGGTTTCATATGTGCATCATAATCACCATAAGATTTAAATTAAATGCACCATTTATAAATAGCTCAGAAATCTTAGAAGACTGAAATGAGTAAAATAGCCAAGACAAATCAGTGTGTATGTAAGAATGAGGAGATGCAGAATGAAGTATAAAGTTCATGGTGCACTCTGGAGAGTATGTTAAAATTATACATTCCTTTTCAAAGTAGTTGAACGACATTTAAATGACATTTCTCTGTCCTACAGAAATCAAAGGAAAATACCAGAGTAATTTGTAAGCGCTGCAAGACAATGCTGGGAGAGGCAGTATCATCAGGTATGGATTACACAAACTAAATTGTACTTAGTTGTCTCAGTTACTAAACATTTGAAGTTAAAAAGTTCTGGGCAAAAATAATTTATCAACAGGTTTCTGAGTTAATTCCTGCAATTCTTCTCACTCACTTTTGTAAAGGGTGAGAGTATTGTTTCCACTGTCAAAACTGTAAAGTGACTGACCCAGGAACTTACTTTGATCCTTATTTCACTTCTGGTGAATTCTAAAGGGTTTGGAGGCCTGCCAGTATAATTCCAATATTTAAAAAGGATGAAAGCTGTGACCTAGGAACTGTAGCTGTGTTAGCCTAAGTAAAATAATGGAATAGTTAATTTGCCACTTGATCAACAAAATATTAGAGGCTATAAAATATAAATGAATACCTGCCAGCATCGCTTCATGGAAAGCAGGTCTTGATAAAACAATACTGTTGCCTGTTTTCTGTAAGATTACTCATTGTTGGTAGTCTCTTGATTAAAAAATGACAGTCTTCCAGTAAATAGGGAAATCATCAGTGAGTCCATAAATGCCCATGGCAGCTAAGTCAAGAGTGAGGTTTCCAGACTAACAGTAACCCAGAAATAAAAAATAAGTCCTCAACAGCAGAGCAGGCAGATCAAGAAACAATATGTCACAGTGTCTGTAAAAGCGGATGAAGGCTGCAGGAGAATAGAAACCTCTGGTTGTCTTGATTTTCCTTCACATCAGATTAAGGTTTCTTCCCTCAAAGTATTGTGTGGTTTCTGATGTGCAAGAGCATCTCCATAGTAAAAGGTGTTCATGGGCATCTTTCTTCAATAGGAAGTCCTGCAGTGATGGACAAGTGGTGATGGGGACAAGTGCTAGTGATTACCAGAAGCCTGTAGTCACAGACCTACAGTGAGGTGATGTTTACATGATGATCATTTTGTACTTGGAACTGAGACAATTGTGCAGTTCAGCAGCTGCATTCTTGATGAACAGGCCTATTTAAGATCCACTCTGCTTGCCCCATACAGAGAGGAGGCTAGAAAAGGTGCCCTCAATGCTGTCTTATTTCACCTGACTGGACAACTGTGTCCCGTGGGTTCCTCTATCTGGGGTCCAAATCAAGTGATAAAGTTTGCAACCTGGAATGTTTGCATCCTCAGGGACAGCCCTAACAGTGACCAACAAAGAACAGAACACACGGCCAGAGAACTACGCTTTGTGATACCAGACACACAAGAAAGGGGCAGCTCACAGGGCATGGTGGTGACCTACAGGGCATGGTGGTGGCTACATCTTTCTTTTGAAAAGGAAAAACCAAAAAATATAGACACATCCATGACATTGGTTTTGCTATCAAGACCAAGATTTGTTACTCAGATACTGGAATTTACAGTTGGCATCAATGAGCATTTCAAGACCCTTTGTCTTCACCTGACCAACAGACAGCATACAAGAAGCAGTGCATATGCCCTGACCCTTCATACAGATGACAAAACAAAAGAATTCTCCTCTAAATGTAACCAAAGGCTGTTATCTGTCCCCAGAGAAAATAAGGTAATTGTTCTTGGTGATTTCAGTGCTAGTGTGGTAGGGACTCTGATCTATGGAAAGGAGCACTTGGAAAGGAAGGGGTGGGAATAGTCAATGGAGATAGAATTCTTCTCCTGAACAGGTGTTTAGAACATGATCTCATCACCACAAACTCCTTATTCTGCCAAAGCAACAAATTGAAGTACATCCCCTAAAAACACTGGCATCTGATTGACTACATCATAGTGCATGTCTGGACCATAGTGATGCCTGTATTACCAGAGCTATGGAAAGTGCAGAGGACTGCTAAATGGATCGTTGTTTGATGCATTCTGTCATGTCTATGCATATTGTTCCAAAACGATGTAAACAAAAGAAGAAACCAAGGAAGAGGCTCAATATTGAGTGCTTAAAAGACCCTGCTACAAGTGATCCTCTCCAGCAATGCCTCAGTGAGAAACTCTCCAACCTCCTTGATGACCTTGATGCTGATAGCACTGAGAGCCTCAAGAAGAAGGGGGGGGGGTGTCTTTAAGAAGAGGCTTGATGCCTACCTGGCTGGGGTCATTTGAGCCCAGTTTTCCTCCTGCCCAGGCAGGGGGTCGGACTTGAAAATTTACAAGGTCCATTCCGACCCTACTTCTATGATTCTATGAAGAAAGGCATCCATGAGGCATGTGAAGAATCTCTAGGCTTCTCCACAAAGAAACATTAGGGCTGGTTCTGTAAGAATGATAGGGAAATTCAAGTGCTCATTGACATAAAAAAGAAAAAAGCTTGGCAAAGCTTGGCAGAATGACATCAACCTCAAACCAGAAATGAAACACTTTATTGTAGTTTCTGTTAGTGTGTTCAGCACAACAAAACTATCTATGAGCTGAGCACACATGGAATTGTCCCTCTGAAGTGTAAAGATGAAACAGCACTCTCTAAAGATAGTTCCATGATCAATACCCAGTGGAAAGAGTACCTCAATGCTAGAATCTTGGTTCAGGAGCTCCTGAAGACAGCCATTCCACAACCTTGAGGACAACTTTGCAGATCCACAAACTTACCAAGAGGCCTTGAAAACGATTGAGCCAATGAAGAACAACAAGCCATGTAGTCCTGATGGAATGCTAGCTGAAATTCTATAAAGAAGGTGAAAAAAAACTCCCCTCTCACCAACAACACATTTTTATTATGAAAATCTGGAAACATGAACAGATTCCCAGTGGCTTGAGAGATGCCAGAGTTGTTACCATAATCAAGAAAGGAGATAATTTCTGCAATTAATTCTATTATCGGACAACATTCCTGTCCATGTAGGTCCTCACCTGCATTCTCCTCAAGACTCACCTTCCTTGCGGAAGAGATTCTTCTACTTGAGTTCCGAGACCACGCAGTGGTAGAATAGATGCAGTCTTTGTTCCTAGACAGCTGAAGGAAAAGTGACTTGAGCAACACTGAGATCTTTGCATGACCTTTATTCACCTGACTGAAGTCTTGGATTCATTCAGCAGAGAGGCCATGGCAGATCCTGATGCTATTTGAATGCCCATTGAAATTATTACTATCATCAGACTTCTTCTTCATGACGACACAACAGAAACTGTCCTAAGCAGTGGCTCAGAAATGAACTCCTTCACTACTAATACTTAAATCAAGCAAGAATGCCTGATTGCACCAACTCTCTTTTCCATCTATATTGCAGCTATTCTGAATCTCATTACGGATAGACCTTCATCTGGAGTCAGCATCCAGTGTCGCATGGAAGGGAATATCTTTAACATCAATTAATTATGTTCCAAATCCAAGGTAAACAACACCTCCATTAGTGGTCTTCAGTATGCTGAAGATTATGTTGTGTGTGTGTCCACTCAATTGAATACCTCCAGGTTGTTCTTGATTGCTTCTGCAAAGTACATAAAATGCTTGATCTCTCTGTCAAATTCACAAAAAATCAAGATTCTTTACCAGCCCACACAAAACCAACTAGCTGTAAGATTACACATCTTGATAAAACTTTTATTATATGGAATTAACAGGACAAACAGTTCTTATTCCATTATTTTTATCCATATCTGCCAATATATTTTTCAGTGATTTTAGATGAGACAGAATCTTTTCCAGTAAAGGTTTCAGGCGATAAAAGATTTGTAGGGTAGTAAGCAGTGAAACAAAATAATTAGGGCTGTCAAACGATTATAAAATTTGATCACAATTAGTTGTACAATTAAAAAAATTAGTCACAATTATTGCAATTTTAATTGTACAGCTAAAACCTCAAAATTATGTGCAGAAGAACTCAAAATGATGCAAAATTATATAGGTACTTTGTATGGTTGGGGGTGGTGTGGGGTGTGTGTGTGGGGGGGGCGGGAATTTGTGAACGTGTGGAGGCTGTGGGCGTGTGTGTGGGGTTCGGAGTTGGGGGTTGGAGGGGTCCCTGCATGCCCTGGCAGGATGCGGGATACTTAGAATCACGAGTGAGGGGCAGCAGCATGGCTGGGGGGCTATGGCTTGAGAATGAGGGGCAGACACAGATGTACACAGACACAGTGCCTAGCATATAAGTTTGTGGAGGGAAGGGGGTGGAGGGGCAGATCGAGGCTCCAATGGTGAGGGAAGGAATGGGGCAGGAACAGAGGCCGGGGTTGAATGGGGCCCCAGGGCTGGGTTAGGTTGTGGGACAGAGCTGTGGGCTGATGTGTTGTGCCCCACCCCCAGGGACACGGGGGGTGGGGCATGGCTCCCCATGGATGCATGGGGGGGCACAAACCCCCCGGATTTGTGCGCAGGGCAGAGGTGGGCTGCTGGCTGGGGCTCTCTGCCCTGCTATCTTTGCCCTGGGAGCTGCGCGCTGGCTGCACTGCATATCCCCTGCCTGCCCGGCTGCAGGAGGCACAACTTGGCATCGTGTGGCTTCCCGGGCAAAAGCAACAGGGCGCAGAGCCCCAGCCCACAGTGGGCAGCCTGCCTTCGCCCCATGCAGAAATCTGGGGGGCACATGCCCCCATGCCTCCCAGGGGTTTCATTTACCCCCACGCCTGTCCCTGCCCCACTCTCTCCCTTACCATGGGGGCCTTGATCTGGCTTCCCAACTGCTTCCCTACCCCATACTCCTTCCCCTCCACAGACTTACCTGCAAAGCATTGCTCTACACGTCGCCAGGCTGCATTCCTGGCCATGTGGCTGCTCGTCTGTGCCTGTGTGTACGCCCACTCTCCCCTGCTGCAGATGCCCAGGCTGGCCTGTCTCTCCTCTGCTCTGCCATTGCTACCCCGCTGAGCAGCCCAGAGGTGGTGGTGACAGTGGTGGAGTGGAGCCCGGGTGTGGGCTCCAAAGCCATGTGTACAATTAACTTCTAAAAAAAATTAATGCAAGAACCGATTAACACGTTAATCTTGCACGTTAGCTGTGATTGACAGCCCTAAAAATAATGTTACAAAGTGGTCTATATAACCATAAAACAAAATGTGTTTTAATAGATCCAAATTCAAGTTAATACCCCTGGGAGCAAAGAATGCAAGCTATCCCTATGGGATGGGAGACTGTGTCTTGGGAAGCAGCAGCTCAGGAAAGGAGGCAGGATCCTAAGAGATAATTGCTTTAGTTTGAACTCTTGAGTACAGTCTGTGGTAGAGAGAGAGAGAGAGTGCAGTTCTTTGATGTATCAAAAGTGGGAACATTGAGTAGAAATAGTGAACTTATCATGCCTATATTGTTAAGGTTTTTTGCCAGTTTGGGTGCACAGAATGTGGGAACACTGGAGAGATTTCAAGGAAGGCCACCAACATTATGCCAAGATTCAAAACAAGCCTTATGATATAAGAATTAAGAAGTTCTGTCTGTTGATCTTATCAAGGAAAATTTTGGAAACTGATCTGATTGCTATGTAATAGAGAGCAGTTTAGTCGTGTTGGTAAAGGCATAGCAACATCCAGTGGCTGGAAGTTGGAAGTTAGACACATTCAACCTTGAAATAAAACTCAGTTTCTTAGAAGCGAGAATAATTAAAAACTGGGACAACTTACCAGGGTTGTGAGAGGAGGTGGTGAACTCAGCATTGGGTAGAATCTTAAAATGGGACAGCAGAGACTCCCCATGCCTGAAGAAGGGTGACTGTGCCTGAAAGCTTGCCAAGAACTTTTTTCCAGCTACTCAGTTGGTCTAATAAAAGATATCACATCTATTCAAAGAACTTTGCCTGCCTAGTTAATCACTGTAATTGCTGATCAATAAGGTATTAACATTCAGTTACCATAGTATTTGATCTTAGTCTTTTTAAAATGTGGGGTAAATGATTGTTAGGTTATTAATCTTGTAGACAATATTGTAATGTACATGGGAATAAAACTATTAAACTTGTATACAAGTTTGCAAGAACAGACTGTAAGATGAAGAGTATATATATGTCCATAAACTATTTAGACACGGGGATGAATATCTCTGTTTATTTCAATATTTGACTTGAGGTTAGTGTCTGAGAATGGACAGTCAGATCTAAATAGTCAGATCTACGTTGCTGATCATCAAATACTGAACCACCCTGAAGGATGTTGCACTGGACTAATAAAGCTCTACTTCATGTTGGAATTCTCTAGCAAAAAGAGCTCAGCCCCAAACTGCTAGAGAAGATACAAGCAAGCAATTTATCACATGTGCGCACTTTCTTTCTGTGGCTGCTGACAAATCTAGAGTCTTGTCCCACAAACATTAAAGTTTGCCTAGATCCTCTGACACATGCATGCTTCTGTGTGCAGTCTATTATGTTCTGAGGGACTATCTGCAAGCCATCCAGAACAAGGAAGCATATTACTAGATTATAACTCAGAAATGAAAATCCTACAGTTGTATTATGTGGCTCCAGGCAACAGAAGAAACAAATTGCTGCCCTAATACAGAAGTCCTAAGACCAGTTTCAACATTTTAGATTTTTAAGTCTGTAATATATAAGTACAACTAAAGGCCCTGAACCTGGATGCTGATACTTCTAAAGAATGACTCTGGCCCAGTTATCTAATCACCTGCCTGCTAGAAAGACGATCTCTGCAACTTCAACTCCTATTGCTGTAAAGCAGGGGTGGGCAAACTGTGGCCTGCGGGCCAGATGTGGCCCACCAG
>NW_005842641.1:0-3378 GCF_000455745.1 Alligator sinensis
CAATTGTAAAATGCTGAAAGTAGACGCTCCTAATTCTGCAATACTCCCCTGAGGAGGCACATGATAGGATTATAAAACCGGCTGGAATGTTTTCCTTGTTTCATATGACCACAATCTCTGTCATTAAAGATCAACAATACTGTAGTGATTTTACAGTCCTGTCATTTAAACCTGAACCTTTGCTCTGTGATATTTGCAACTTGTTGCTACCCCAATTCCTGATTCCACAGTTCCAATAAGTATCCAAGCGTTCCAAGGGGTAGCACAGAACCTTTGCATGACATATGCAGACACTGTCCAGTACTGACATACATCGTCAAGCTGTAAGCGTGTTTTCCACAATAAGCACTGGCCATTATTTTACAAGTAGAGCTAACATAGAAGTTTCTCCGTTTCTATTTTATAATGATATCTGCCATAACTTCAAACTTGCCTTGCTTCTCTGGAAGTGATTAGATGCATTCACTGCTGAATTGATTAGCTGTTCTGTTTTCCAGAAACACTGGAGCTCAAGTCACATCAAATGCTCAAACTAACAACTGTAAAACACAAAATACTGAGGATGGAATTCCAAGGAATTAACAGAGGCATACCTGGGGGATCCCAATCCACAAAAGCCATGAAAAGGCAACCCTGAATAATGATGGACTGTGACAGATATTTACAAAACATGTGTTGACAATATTCAGTACCCCTAGTAATAAGGTTTCAAAGATGCATATGCAGCCATTTCAAGTTTTTTTTAACAGAATTCCTTTCGTCTGTTAATGCCATCATCTCCCCCTCTCAAAAAATAAATAGTCCCACAGTGCAAGGATGTGTGTGTAAACAAGGCAGAAGAGCCCTTTTGGTTAGTATAGCTTAGTCTAACATTTTTCAAGGAGAATCATCAAGTTAAAGCACCTGAAGTAATGCCTACCTATTTTGTAAAACATTTCACCTTAGTACTAAAATACTTCTAAAAGTATGTTCACTAAGCTGACGGCCAACCTTCACACAACTCAGATCAAACAATTAAAATCTAGGTTCTCACATACAACTAGAGTTGTAATACTGTAAATGCCAGAAGCATACTGGTGACATTTATTTTTTAAGCTGTGAAAATTAAATTTAGATACGGCCTTACAGTATTTCTCCACTGCAACACAAAAACCATCCACCATGGATAATTAATTTCATGTCCTGATGCAAAAAAACTGTGAGCCTAGTTACTATTAACCAAGATTTTCTTTCTAATTGGTCTACATGGAGTTCATACAAAAAATTAAACTAAATCCTTCACTGATTTTGTATTATTTGAGTAAGAGTCTCAGATTTGGAGTTTAACCAACTTAATTTTTCTACAGTTATTTTTTACCTAATACACAAAACTTCATGCACTCCCAATCACACTTCATTTTTTCAGTACTTGACTTACAACCAATAGATATTTACTATATTTGCAAGAATACTATTTGAATCAACACATGCAATTAGTTTTCCTGTTGTTGACTTTTTTTTTTTTTTTTTTTTTTTTTAAAGAAAAAGAAATTGGGGGGGTTTTATTCCAAAAGAACTTCTAAGCTCCATTTTGGCTATTTTTAGAACTCAACGCAGTAATATTTTAGCCCCTTTATCAAATCTGAAGGTTTTTTTATCCACACAACTTTTCTCTCTCAGATGGCAAATGCATGGAGACAAGGGTTTTTGGTAGTAGGAGGGAAGGTTGCCCAAAATGCATCTGGACACTTTATAAATAAAGTGTTAGTAATTTTTGCGAAAGAGCTCAATAAATGTAAATATTTTAGATTTCTTCACTGCCCTATTGCCATCACTACTTTTGAGCAAGCAACACTTCATATATTATTTTGAAACTAGCTTGATTCACTATCACTTTAAAACTCGAGTATGCTAGCCAAGTTCATGGTTTTAACATTCATATTTAAATGTTTTCAGACATAGGGAATAAAATATCGTCTATTTTTTAATGTTATTTCTGGCTTGATTTTTTTTGAAGCGCGCAAGGCATTTTGTGCCTTAGTCCAATCTTAACACAACAGTCATTTCTATGTCTAGGAAAAAGTAATGGAATTAAAATACTGCAAAACAGTTTTAAACAAATCAAAAAGCCCCACACACTGGTCAACTTCAACCACCTCAAGTCCAAACCCCTCCCAAAAGGTTCACTTAACCAACTTTGTCATAAAACTCGGTTCAAAGCGGTTCCCTGATAAAGATTATTACATATTCATCTTCCAATAGATGAGTATATCACAACTGATATAGATCTAGCTACACCAAACAAAAATTAAATTTTAAAATACCACTCTCAAATGTAGCATGATCTACCTATGCTAGAAGATAACAAACACAATGACAACATGTATTCTATAGGGTCTAGTATTTTGGGAAACTCCTGTAGTAATGTCTGTGCATTACTCGTCTGCTCAAGATTGAAATGCTTATCAAGTGAATGAAATGTCCATTTTCAAGTGTACTTTTATTAAACATTTGTCCAAACAGAACCAACTAAACATCTAAGTGCCTGTTAGTATATGATTTTCTTTTTTAATTCTATATCCTCCAAAGCCTCTCCACAATTCAAAATTCACCAAATGCACCTCAACCCTAACCTTCAGCTATACTATTATTTCAATTTTAGGCTTTATTACGAGTCCTGAATCCATATATGATGTTGTAAGCCAAAGGAAACAATGATAGCAATCTGGTTTGTTCTTTGGCATCATGAAAGACATAGGTTGGCAGAAATCAAATTTTACTTTTTAGTAATGTTGACGGATAACATCAAAATTTATTTTTAATAATTTATTTCAACTTTTATCAATTTACATTTTCAGGATTGCATGAAATTAGAGGTGTGGAGGGCAGAAAATGTATTAGTGACAAACGTAACTACTATAGGACTGCCGCCAGCTGAGCAGCAGAGCTGCCATCAGCCGCTTCACATACAGCTCCCTTCTTTGCTTTGTCACTTTCCTTTTCTTTGTTCCCAGTTCTCTGGGGTTTCTGGGAGTTGCAGTCCAAACTAGTCAGCATCGTTCTCTATCAGCAATCATTTTTCTTACATCCCCTTTCAATACATTTTGATTAACAAAGGAAATATTTTTCACTGGTCTGCAAGTGCGAGGCGAAATTGATGTTTATCAACATTTACCGCTAAAAATTGAATCCTGTCAAGCCTAGACATAAGACTTCACTCAGTAATCCCTACACCACTTTTCACTCAGCAAGACTGAGTTTAAAACTCAGAAGAAAAAAATCCACCACTTCCCTAGACAAACTACACCCGTACAGGCACTATTTATGGTTAAGAGGATAAACTGATAGATTGCAAACAGTATTTAAAGGGAGACTAGTCATCCACTGAGGTGTTTCCAG
>NW_005842641.1:3409-6066 GCF_000455745.1 Alligator sinensis
CACCGTGCATTGTGTTTTTTTCCAGGCTATTAATAAAGCCAACACTGGAAAAAGTTTACTTTTTACTCCTGTCATCTGCAATCTAGATTATTTGGTAAAAGTAAGGTCAGCTGACCATGCATTTTAATGCAACCCAATGTAAGGTCATATATCTATAAAGAATGTAGTTAAAACTTCCCAGGTGGGACTATCCAGGTTAAGTGACACTGTAAAGGCACTTAGGGCAGTAAGAGATAGTCAAATGAACACAAGCTTCCAGTACACTGCAGCCAAGAGTGTGAATATGATCCTCCAATGTCCAAGCAGGGGAATATCAAGCAGCAGAGGTATAGGGGTCATATTTTCTTTGTACATGGCATCAGTGGGACCATTCCTGGAATACTGCCTCCAGTTTTGGTGTCTACACTTCGAAGAGGGTGCTACAAAATTGAAAAAGGTTCTGAAAAGAACTATAGGAATGATCAAAGTCTGGAGAAACCAAACTTCTATTAAAAGACTTTAGACACCAGTATATCAAAGGGAAGATTAAAACAGCAATTTGATCACTGCCTACAAATACCTCTGTGGGAAAGAAAATTCAGACAGAAGGTGGTTCGCTGATCTAGCCAAAAACAGCATAAGGAGATTGAAAGCATGGAGCCTGAAGGCAGACAAAGACTTTATTTTTAGTCTCAATTTACCAGTAAGGGTTATTAGCCATTGCAACTACTTGAAAAATGGTGAGAAACTCCATCACTTGAAGCTGTTAAAAAATTGAGGCCTAATCTTTCAAATATGCTACAGCTGAAGCATAAAGGACACAGCCCTGATGCAGAAATTACTAAGAGAGGTACTTTGTCTAGTCTGTAACACAAGCCAGTCATTAACAGAACTAGAGTGACTCCGTGATATTTATAATCAGTCTGCATGCAGAAGTACAGACTAATTCTACTGGTTTAGTTTAATGGGGTCTGTAAGGGAAAAAAAGAAGAAAAAATGGTACAAAATAACTCACTTCTCTGAAACCCAGTAGGTTGGCACTGGAAAGACAAGAATAGACTTGTACACAATTCAGATCAAAATCAATTGTACCAAGTTTAAAAAGGAATGTTCAAGGGGTAGAGTTTTCAGAAGCCAGGCTGAGAAAGGCACACAGTATGTCTAAGGAAGTTAGGCCCACTTGGGTTGCCATTTATGGATAGTAAGCTTCCATGTAAGATTAAGACTGTCTACAGTAAACCTTCTAAACAGTGGTAGAAATGCCACTCCCCACTCATCTCCACCCCAGCTGAAGGAGGTAGTCAAATTGTGAAGCAAACCGTTTACACTATGAGAGATCAGTACGTAACTCGCTCAACTGTAGTGCCAATAGGTTTTAATTGACACAAGCCTACAAAAGCTTAGTGCATCTGCACTGTTTAAATTAACAGCAGTTCAGCTAGGCTTCTCCATAAGGCAGCTCAGTTGGAGAATAACTAGTAGCCTACCAGCTATGGGGTAACTATACCCCAAATGGGAAAGAAGGTGTGCATGGTTTTCCTGGTGCAGCCAATACTTGGGGCAAGTTCAGGCATCAGCATAGCAAAGCACTGACTATAGTAAAGCAAACCTTGAAATCAGGGTAAAGGCAGCTTTATCCATTTGTTGTTTCAAAGGAACTGCAAAGGTTACAGATACCATTCATTGCCTGTTAGCATGCATAACTCCAAACCTTGCAAGCGTTATCACTCAGCCATTTGGTACACTCTCTAAATTTGTTTCCTAGCACGAATACTGAATTTTCTATTAGGTGAAGTTTATCAGCAAAATTTAAAAGGCACAGTACACCACTTATCAGACTGCCACAAACTGCATTTCAGGTTTCTTTCCGATTACATTTCTCCTCCAATTATTACCAACATAAACCTCAAAAAATAAACTATAATGTTCTTTTGGGATTCAGAGTTACTAATGTCTTAAACTGAACTGAAGAAGAGAAAGGTAGTGACATGGGAACACTTCAAACCAAAATTAAAGCAAACAGGATGAATGAACTTTGCTATATTACTAGTTTAATTAGGGAATTTACAAAAGAGAAAGAGGGCAAACTAGGAAAATTCTTATTGCCTTGAAGCCTAAGAGCACAACAGGATACATGCACACACTTGCAGAATGTGTGGCCAATCTTGTGTAGCTCTAATCCACTGAAAGCGCATCATCAGCAGGGATCCAGGTTTTCCACTTGCCACCTAGTAAGGCACAGTGGGGCAGGGAGCCTCAGTTCTGCTGCTACCAGGAACCTTACACCAGGCACACCGCCATGGCAAGGGGCCCCCTGCCCGCCTGGCAAGGGGGGCGTGCACAACTTTGCAGTGCCAGCGGAGGCTCGGTGCTGCTGCCACTGCGAGCCCCATGCCAGCCAGGCTGCCAAGGTGACACAACCCTAGCCTGCCTGGCAGCAGTTGGGCCAAATGGGTAGGGGACACCTCACCATGGCAACACAGCCAGCAGAGGACTCCCAGCAACAGTAACAAACCTCTCAACCTTCTGGTGCTGGGTCCTGCCTGCTAGGCTGCAGAGGCTCCCAGGGGGAGAGCAGGAGGACGGGGAGGCCTGAGCCCCACAGCAGACAGTCCACATCCTTCCCCACCCCACACAAGCTCTGCTTGGCTCTGTTCCAGCCATAGTGCTTGCAGTTG
>NW_005842641.1:6137-22359 GCF_000455745.1 Alligator sinensis
GGGGGTGGGGGGGCGGGGAGGGGGGACAGAACAGGAGAGTCGGGAATGAGAGGTCCCAGTGGGGATGTCAGGGGAGGTGGAGGGCAGACTTCAGGTTGGGACTGCAGGGCACCAGCAGGGCTGGGGGGTGGGCTGCAGGTTGGGAGGGGCACTGGCAGGTACAGTAACAGGGACAGCAGGGTGCAGATTGGGGATGAGGGGCACCAGCAAGGCTGGGGGTGTGGCAGGATACAGGTTGCAAGTGAGGTGTACTGACAGGGCCAGGGGGCTTCAGGTTGGGAGTGAGGGGCAATGGCATGGGCAGGAGCAAGGCATAGGCCAGGCTTGTCCAACATACAGCCCACAGGCTGCCACGCAGTCTGCCAAGCCATTTTATCTGGCCCGTAGCGGCGGGGGGGGGCGAGCCGCCGCGGCGGGGCGGCCCCGCTGCCCTGCCCTGCTCCACAGCAAGGCAGCACCTGCTTGCTCCCCCAGCCAGTCTCCCCCTGGGCACTGCGGCTCTCCGGGCCTGGTCACCCGTGCATGAGGCCCTGAAGGGGCCGCTTCTCATGTGCTGCTGGGAACAGGATGAGGAGCCCGGCCAGGTCTGCACCGGCCAGCAGAAGCAGCAGTGGAGCCGTGTGCCTTTCAGGACAGCATGAGCCTGCACCGGTCAGTCCCGAGTGGCACATGGCTTTGCCAACGCTTCATGGCCGGTGCAGACCTGGCCCACCTCCTCCTGTCCCCAGCAGCACATGGGAAGCCGGCTTCAGCTGCATGCTGCTTTTCCTGGCCGGTGCCAACCCGGTCCTGCAGCACCCTGTCAACCCGGGGCAGCCCCCGGGTTACCCCCGGCCTGGCCCCATGGCTTCTCCAGCACCAGGTCAACCCGGTTGTAGCCAATCGGCTCCTACAGCACCATGTCAACCCGGGCATGCATGCCATGTCAACCCCTGCAACTTCACTGGTGTCAAAGGTCACGTGACATCACTTCCTGATATAATACCACTTCCTGTGACGTCTCTGAATATGGCTCACCGGCCCACTGAGTGATAAAAAGTTCATGATCCGGACCCACATTCAAAAAGGTTGGACACCCCTGGCACAGGCATATCAGGGCTGCTCAGCATCACAAAGCATCAGGGGGAACACAGCTGCAACTGGACTCGCATCCTGGCAAAGGGAGCTCTGATTTTCCATGATAAAAAACCAAGTCAAATGCCAAAATATACAGGTACTGTATTTAGAATGTATTTTATTATAGTGACTGAGGCACTGGTAGGCTTCAAATTGCTTTAAAATTGTAAATATATCAATAAAACATTGTGTTCATTGTGTATATAGATAGATTTCATTTTAATTGCAGAATAAAGCAGATTTTGGGGGGGTGTTTTAATCAGAAAATTTGGGATTTTTAAACAGAGAAAACCAGGTCTTTCAGTAGACCATCTGTAGAAGGAGTATTAGCCTGTGTTCATTACTAGGAGCTCCAATGCACAAAGGAGAAACGGTTTGTACTATAAAAACGCAGGTTGTAGATTTGAATACTGATAAAATATTCCTCCATGTAGAGGAGGGTTTGTTTTGTTTTTGACTTTTTTAAAGATCTTTATCAAACCAATCATAACAAATATAAAATTACTAGTACTTTTTAAATTAAAAAGCACTACTTAAAACGAAGTTGGATACTGTGTTAAACATTTGTCTTCATGCATTTTAGTTGCTTCTATATTTTGTTACCAAGAGCTGTCTATAAGAACTGGTAAATTACTAAATTGTAGAATGTGGAGGATGTTTTGCATGGTCTTCAGAGTAGAAAACTGCAAATGTATATGCCTCAAATAGATCAGAACTTGATTTACAACTTTATCTTTTCTAACAAGCAAGAGTTATTCTTGAAGATAACATTACTGCTTACTGAGGGACTGAATGCCTCAGAATGCAATTATTGAATTAGAGCCTGCATCTCGCAGATCAGTTTGAGTTCAACCTAATATGGTATGGATTAAAAGATAGTTCTTTCCCTCTAAAGGGTATTGTTATCAGTGACTCCTGTCAGGCATTTCAGATTAGCATTTGAACAGTCCTTATTAGGCTGTAAGTGCCAGCCACAAAGTCACCCATGTTGAGCTGAGGGTCAGTAGGAAGGTGGAAATGGGTATTTTTTTTTACCAGTGCCGCTTCAGACTACCAGACATTCAGAAAAATCATGGGCCCGAAAGGCAGCAATATCTGCATATATAGCATATATAAAAAGAAATTCAAGTGGAAAGGGCCACAGGTTTGGGGGTTTTTTGTTTGTTTTTGGTTGAAAACATTTTGCCCATTTGCAGTCTTCCAAATTCCCAATGCCCCTAACATTCAAGAACATCACTGCTGTGTTGGACAGTCCTATCCTTAGCTGACTGTTAGCCTACAGCCACAAGAATTTCTGATTCTGCAACAATCTCTGCAAACCTTAACCTGATGATGCAGTTATTTGTTAGATCATGTATGTGGCTTAATTTATTAGCCTGGAAAGCTTCAAACTGACAAGACTAAACTAATCTCAAGGGTAAAACTATGCAGACTTCACTATTAGTCATAGGTCTCAAACAACTTTTCCCAGTTTTGTAACCAGAAGCTGATCTTGAAAGCATCAGGATAAACCTTATGGCTCCAACATCTGTGTAATCAAAACAAAAAAGAGTGCTCTTTTTTTGTTTGTTTGTTTGATTTTAAATCATCAACGTGAGAAGTGCCCACATCAACATTTCTCAGTCATGCTAATAGAACCTTAAACACTTCCAGCAGTCTGTACTGAAGCTTGCCTTTTGGATACACTCTTTTCTTAGCAACTCATATATAATTTTTTCTGAATATTACCAAATCAAGCAGTCCCCATGGCACATTAAATTACAAGGCAGTAGTCACACTTCCTACTAACCTGTCTTCATTGGATAGGTCTTCACTTCACTATTAATACTAACTACTGACAGTTTAGTCCAGGGACCCAAATTAGCTTAGGCCAGATGAAAAGGGCAACAATGCAAAACCATACCTGTGAACTGCTGGGTCCTCACTGAGGATGCATATATACTGCTAGGATTCTTTGCACAAGATTAAACTCTAACACAGACTCCTTCCCAGTTAACTGAGAGAGAACTTGTCTATCCTTTCAGGAAACCAGGGAACTGTGGGAAAACATGAGAAGTATTTGTGTGATTTTATGCAGTGTCTGTGAAGCAAAGTGGATATGAATCAGCCAAAATTAAAACAACTGCTAAATTCAAATGAGTGGATTCTGTCAATGGAAAAGGTGTTGGGGCAACATGCAACTTCACTCTTCAGTAGAGGCAACAAACTAAAAGAGAAGTGATACAGATAGGACTGTCATTTACACCTGCTTGGCATGAAACAGAAAAACTTGCAAAGGACAGCAGAATGACTTAGAGTGGATAGGGTCCAGAACCCCTGGTTAAACTTGAGGAATAATGAAAAATAGAGTTTGACAAAAATAATGGATTGCCATGGGTCACACGTCCCATAAGCTGAAGCCATGAATAAATTTAAAAAGCTTTGTAGGTCACATTATAAAAAAAAAGTGAGACTGTCAGAGCTAATGCAAAGCTGAACAAAAGAACAGGAAACTCACTCTCCAAAAATTCTCAAGATGCTTCTTCTAAGTCTAAGCTTTTATCTGAAGACTCCACAGCTTTTTCTATGTTCAGCTTCCCATTACAGAGATATTACCTTGTAACAAATCCTTTCCAAGCCATAAAGAAGCTGCGTGGCCCGTTAGCACAGAGAGGTGGTGCTGCATTTAAATAATGTAAACCAGAACCTGAAGTTGAACTGTTCTGAATACTCTGGACAAGCTTAATTGGATTTAAAGTGCTCTTAAAGCTTGAAGCAACTCAATTTACAGCTTAAGAGCTTACCAAGTGCTAGTGTCTTATATACTTAAAACATCAGTTTTTCTTATAGTTGGAATTGGAACTGGGGCCCGTGCACAAATATGTGCGTCTTAAGGAGCCATCTAAACTGAAGATGGAGCAAGACTTGCTCGCCGAGGTTAATTCAAAGTACCAGAAGTCCCATATACAGAAGTAATATTACACTTATAGGCTCCCTTATTTCTGCTGTACTGCAAGGGTAGCCAAACGCAAACATACAGAATATTGGCACATCCCTACAATTTTACCTACAGGTAAAAGGTAAAAGTTTTTTTCTCTCATAAAGTGAAGAAAAAAATAAAATAAAAATCAATAATTATACTACTGCCAGGTCAGTGTTCTTTGTAATGTTCAATACCAGCAGGGGTGCCCAATCTTTTTGCCCAGTGGGCTGGACAGGCAGTGCCCAATCTGTCCATGAGCCAGATCCAGACAGTGGTCCCAATCTGGCACCCAGGACAGGTGCAACAGGGCCCCAATCCAGCTACAGAGGAGAAGGGGTTTGGCTGTGCAGGTGAGGGTGCATGTCCCAGCTCTGAGCCACTGAAGGTGGGGCTTGGGAATTTGGAAGCAGGAGAGGGCAGCAGTACTGCTACTGCTCCCATGCCAACAAATTTCCTGACCCACTGGGAGTCCTGTGGGCTGGATGCCATGGCTCTGCGGGCCACATCTGGCCCACAGGCTAGACGGTGAGCCCCCTTAAGTACCAGCATAGGAAAATGAGGAGATGAGAGTAATAATCTGAAATTAACATTCATTTCTTGAACGTTCTGGACACTGTTAATACACGGTTATTTCCACTCATGACGATATCAGTGGAGAATTAGTATTGACACATTTCTGGTAGGCTTTTAGACACAGTGAACAGACTGTTTAAAGACCACCTGGAGCATAGACCAGCACCTGCACTACCTACAAATACTGGTGGAGCTAAACCTGCAATAGCTATTTAGAAAGATATTTGACAAAACATTGGCCACCATAATGAACTAAGATCCCTCCCTATTAAAGACTATAATGAAAGACAAATTACATTTTGTTTCTAAAAGAGCTGTATTCACAGGAGAAATGTGAAGCCATATCTTTTAAAACCTCATCTTCAGCTGCATACTTGGAAAGTCAAAACTGCAGAGTAATGTTTAGTCATTACTCATTTTCGAAAGAGGCTATCTATTAATTGGGTTACGGAATATGCAAAAACTAGGGATAAATGATTAAAATAAGACTGAATACACAGGCCAGAAAGCATGCAACAACTATGGAAACAGGCAAGCAAACATAAAAAACAAAAACAGTTCAGTGTTTGCTTCTTATAGCATTGCAAAGCAGATGGAAATTAAACACTTCCCTCCCCATACTATACACTCAACACAACATGCAGTTGTGTGATATTTCTAATTTCAGTTGTCAAACTGATTGCTTTTCATAGAAGGGAGTGGTTAATTTCTCCACTTTTAGAGAAGCCAAGCAATGACATTTCAAAGTCAAATTAAAATTACATGCACGTTTGTTTTTTGTGTCCATGGCAATTTTCCTAAAGCAGCAATTTCTCATATTCCAGAAATTTTGCATGCTCTGTTGGCAGTTATTGGGCATAACAACCATGGTATAGACTATACTTTCCAAATTCAGCCAACCAGTTACTTGGCAACATTATTTCTGTCCAATACAAAGATAAATGGTAGCTAACAAAACAGTGTTTACATATTCCTGAAGCATCAAGAGGCCGAAACAGTAGCACTGAAACCTTACAAGACTCACTGCATTTACTGATTATGAACAATCATCCTGTAAGCATATTTTCTCTCATGAACAAGATTTATTGTCCCAATTACAGTTTCATAACCTTATCTAAATAGAAGAACTTTCTTATAAACAGTCACTGGATAAGATACATAAAGTCCTGGGAGCAGAAGGCAAAACCCAAGTCTCTCCACCCTTCCACGTGAGTGACAAACTGGCTAGAGGCTAGAGTCACGCTCACTCTCCTCCTCCTCTTCCCTGGTCCATTAAAGTCTCACATTCTCTTTTGTGCATGAGGATATCCTCAGAAGGGGGGCAAAATGGCCTCACTCAAGAATAGTTATGTTAGGACAGGGGCGGGCAATTATTTTGGGCAAAGGGCCGCTTACTGAGCTTTGGCAAGCCATCGAGGGCCACATGACAGGCAGCCCAGGGCAGATGTATATTAATTTTCTAAAATTTTGAGGGGCCCCATGGGCTGGACAGAATGGCCTGGTGGGCCACATCTGGCCCCTGGGCCGCATTTTGCCCACCCCTGTGTTAGAACATGCCTTTGAGAGGTGGAATGGGAGGCAAGAGACAGTTCAACTCTAGGTCATCCACATCCTGGATGAGTGTTCTTGCAACTAGGTTATTTTAAGAGGGACACCACTGCATTCTTCTGCTCCACCCATGCTTTAAAAAAAGGGGCGATTTCCTCCTCCACTTTTGTCAGACAGGCTCTAGGCACTTCGCTCCAGGAAGTCTCCCAGAGCAGTAAAACCCAAGCAGATGTAGGTGTCTATCTACAGCTCAAAGGTTAGGCACCTTAGCGCCAAAGAATAGGCCAAAGACACACCTGTCAATGTTCCTTATTTACTATTGACAGCAATTTCCCATTCAGTGTGCTGACAGTTGTGAAACTCATTTTGAGATGCTTACTGTTCCCATGCATTGGTCAGGAAGTTTGGGCACCAATCTAAGGACTGTTGATTCTACTTTGAAAGCTAGATGTCAATTTTATGTTCCCTTCACAAATCTAGCTCTAAATGGCCTTCCCTTGCGATTGCACAGAAACTCTGAGGCAGAGCTGGGAACTGAATTGGGAGCTCAGATTCCAGTCTAGGGCTTTAAAATTACAAAATCTTTAATCTTTCTTTTCCATTTCTGTCACTTTCTACAGAAGCAAGAGAACGAGTAACCATTATCAGTTGATTTAAGATTCAGTTTCCTCTTAATATTGACAGAGACTGGTTTTAAGACAGAGATGACAAACATATGGGCCCACAGGTTGGATACAGCTCGCAGGTTGCTGGACCAACCCCATGTGCCAGCCCCAGGTTTGCACACTATGGGGATCAGTCCGGGGTGCCGCATGCTTTAGCCCACGCGCTGCAGATAATGCACTCCTTGCTAGCTCTAGGGGTTGGCACATGCAGGCCGGACTCAATGCTGAGTCTGCTCCACAGGGGGCTGGGTCCCAGTCCAGCCTGCCAACAGGCTCAGGGATGCTCATCTGACCCATAGGGCCAGATGAGTTTGACTCCCCTGTTTAAAGGGCTCACTCTGTTAAAAGTAGCAGATTTGTTCACTTCCCCCTGTACCCTTTGAGTACTCCATCTTACAGCAGACAGAATTTGCCTGGAAACAGGTCTTTGCTAAACTGCGCACATATTGTCCTAAGCTGCCCCTTTCACTTACTGTCAGTATTTTGCCCTAGACCTCTATAAATTAAGAGACAGGACAGCTGCCACATCATCAATTCTCTTAGTCACAGAATATGGGAATGTTGTGCTGCCGTCCACCCACTTGAGGAATCTCACGAAGTCCTACTTTAACCTCGGCCTCCCTCCCATCTCCCAAGCCAAATGCTATACAAAAAGCAGAAGTTTCAAGTACTGCTGGTCAGAGACTATTCACATTTACCTTCAGCAATGCAGCAGGAAAGAATCTTTCAGATACTGGCAGTACAGGCCAGAGGTCAACAATCCATGGGCTGAATATGGCCTGCAGCAGCTAGGGCAAAGAAATCTGCAGCATCAGGTGGCAAGACCCACAGAGTAGATACCCCCAGGATCACTCTACCTGTTGCATTCATCCCAGCACATGCCTGTGCCACATTTCACCTCTCCCCTGGCACAGCCCCTGCTCACACCCAGCCCTACCTCTGCTCTCTACCCTTGCTGCTAAATTTTCCTGAGCATAGCTGTTGGCCATGGAAGTCCACAGCACTTGGTGGCAAAGGTAAGCAGGAACTCTGAAAGTGGGGAGGGGGGCATGGTGGGGAGAAACAGAGATCAAGAACTGGTAATGCTGGGGCAGCGTCAGAGAATCAACAATCTGCAGAAGCAACCAAGTCATAAACTGCAGCCTGCTGTTCATAAAGGTTGCCAGCCCCCGATATAGGCCATACAAGAACTCGAAGTTATGATTTAAAGATGTCCCAACATTTATAAAGTCACACAAAATATCAAACATGCAAATTAAAGAGCTTGCCATCAGCAACTTTAATGTAACTAGTTTTAGGCATGCTGTATTATTAGACTAGCATTTAGTAATATGGAGGGCAACAAAGAAAAGTCCAAGCAGTGTTACAGACCTTAAGAAGAAAGCTCTGCTTCCTTTTCTTGTTTACCTGACAAAATGGGATTAGGGAACTGCTACCTTAATACAGTTTGGAAGCTAGAATAAAGAATCCACCCTTCATGAACAGTCATCTCTCTGAATCACTAGGAAGTGGTGTGGAGTATTAGTTTTTTAAATGTGAATTTCTACTTTAAATGCTTTATTATATGTAGGTATGTTGCATTAATTAGATCAATGACCTAAAAATTAGGTGCAGTTGTACTGAATGCACTGAAATATACTGAATAGAGCTAATAGGCTAGATAGTAAATGTATACTGCATTTACTCTAAACTTAGAGCAACAAAAATATATACCTAAATATATCTATTTCAAAAAGACTGTAAATCATTCAGACTACCTTAACTCAGATTTCTTAGAAGATATCAGAGGAAGGAGGAGAACAGACTTGTTATTTTTGCATGTGCAATACAATAAAAGAATATTCCTGAAATTCTTTAAAAGGAAAATCAAGTGTTCCCTCACTCTTATTATCCAAACTAAGCATTGATCCTATGGAGCAGGAGAAGTACAAATGCACACTTCACTGCTGTCTTACCTTTCTCTTTGCCAGAACCTCCTAATTTCTATAAGCACTCCTTGAGAAACAGGCAGAGGCAAAGACTTAAGAACAGACTCTGCCTCTGCCTTGAAGGTGAAAAAAACTTCACTGAAGAGTGAGGCAGCCAGTCTTAAGTAATGAAAACTCTTAACTATAATTAAGGAACAGGAAGAGGAAAAAAAGGGGGGGAAAAAGTAAACCAAGATTCTATAGAAAAGTAAGAGAATCAAATCCCTGTAAGAGAAGTTACTTAAATTCTGTTTCATTGCTGTGTGTTAAGTATGAATGATTATCCTAGGCCTACAGAATGGTACACTTAACTGACCAGTGTAGTAGGAACTTCCAAAACAGTAAGACTAGGTTTTAGATTTTTCTTTCAGTTCTTGGAAATGCCCAATTCATTCAAGATGGTAAGGTGGAAAAGGTTTAACATTTGCCTTTTCTAAAAGACATTTTTAGGACAGGGACCTTTTTATTTTTATTTTTTTAACATTTGGAAAGCAATTAGAAAATGAGAGATGCTGCTGGAAGCAGGGACAATTAGATTTCTGTAAGGAAGCACACTCTCCATACAAATGTTACCTCACTGCTCAAAGCATGAGCCAAGTGTCTTCCATTCACAACACACATAACACCAACACTGATGATACAACAATGAAGTACCTAAAAAATCCAGGTACAAGATTAAGAAATCTTATATTTTTGGCAAATAAGGCAGAGGCAGGCATGCAGAGTGCAGTCCAGCAGGGAGACAGAGCAGCATGGTGCACCAGGCAGGAGGGTTGGCAGGCACCATTGCTGCTGTGTAGAAGCAGGGTGGGCAGACTGGAGCAGGTGCCACCCGACCCACAAGTGCCTAGCCCAGCTCCTCCTGAGCAGCAGCTGGAGGCAGAGGGCCACTAGGTCTGGGAACCAATCCAGTCTCCTCACCTTGCTCCTGCACAGCAGCAAGAGTACCTGCCCGTCTGCCTGGCGCACCATGCCGCTCCACCTTCACTTGAAACAGTGCCCTGATTTTCGTTAAAGAGTAAGTCTTGGTGACTGGGTTATCTAAAACCATTATTTGCCATCCTGCAGAAATGATGAATTCCAGCAAGAACTGACCGTACAGCACTTAAAAATGAAGGTACATGTAACATGCATAAAAATGAAAGCCTCTGCCCCATTCCTCAGAGGCTCTTTCCTTTATCTTTTCCATCTTGTTCATTTGATACTGTATCAGAGTGTGCAGGAACCAGGAAAAAGTATTGCATCCTCCTACACCCTACAAAAGGAAGACAGGCATCTATGAAAGTAATAAGATGAAGGCAGCAAAGAAGGACCATTAGACCTGCTCCACATCCCTCCATCAAGCTGGGAAAACGACGAATCAAACATTTCTAATTCCCAACCTTATCTGGAACTGACACAAGTTAAGAAACACATGTGAATGCAAAATAACTTTTGTACCCCCAAAAAATAATGTTTTGGGGTGTGAACCTGGACGTTTTCATCTTTGCCACTATTCTTCTGAACCAAGAACCACCTCATAGCAAGAGGACCCCTCCTGTCAAAACAAAATGTTACGCGCAGCATAGAGCCTTGCCACACTATCACATCTTGAGTGAAAGGATTTTTAGCTGCTTCCATAAATTAAGTCAGTTTGGAAAATCAGTTCCAGTCTCTACTGCCCCAATGACAGCCCTCATTTTCTGCAGACAAGGTACCCTACCAAATCATTTTTTAAGTCTGCCAAGAACCCTCCCTAAGTAGGAGGCCATCATCTTCCTGGCATCTCCAGAAACTGATGGTAAGCCAACAGGAAAGTACAATATGGGAAAATAGAAACCCATTGCCAAAAGTCAAATTTCTTTCACTTGAATGGTCACTGGCACAGAGATGCACATATTAAGGACGTGAAATGCTAGGTAATGATTTCAGAGATGAACACAGGAAGTACAAATAATTCAAACTTGAACCATGAAGCAGCATTTTAGTGCAACCCTTTCAAGCCTAGTCTTGGATAGTCGCACTGAGGCTTCATGGGTTATATGAAATAACAGTGACAGAGTGCCTGTGCTTTTCTCCAGTAAGAAGATGACAACCTAAGTTCACTGCAAATAGGCAAATATAATACTTGGCACAGAACTATATCAAAGGTAACATTTACCCAGGTCACACAGAGTAGACCTAGAAGCCATAAAGTTATTAATGTATTTAATGAGGGTAAAGTAGAGCCATTGATAGAAGTAGGTTTACATCTAGCAAGTCAAATTAAGGTTTTCACTATCTCCAGTACTTCTGGTACTCCATCTCTTGCGTGCATGCACATGTGCACACACACACGACTGCTTAATTTTGCTATATACCTTCCTTGGTGATGAGAAAAATGAGTACATTTACTCAATAATAAAAAACAATACCAGAAACAATACTTCCTGTTTCTATGTAAATATTAAAACTTGCCCAAAAGATAAATTTGATTAGTGCATGATGATTTCCTGAATTAAAAATAAAGCTCATTATTATAACCTTCTTTTTGTTTCTGATGTTTACGTAACCATGATTTGTAATTGAATGAAGCCTTCCTTAATAGTTATAAAAGAATAAAGATCAATCTAGGTCCATAAAGCAAAAGCAATGTTGTTATATCTGGAATCCACATGACAAAGTTATTTAGTGTCTAAAAAGATGTTGGCTTGTGTAAAAACAAACAATCCTAACCCTAAGGAAAAAAAAGGGGGGGGGGGCAACTATTTTGGGTGGAGGGCCACTTACTGAGTTTTGGCAAGCCATCGAGGGCCACATGACAGGCAGCCAGGGGCAGATAAATATTAATTTTCTACATTTTTTAGGGGCCCCGCGGGCTGGATAGAATGGCTTGGCAGGCCACATCCAGCCCCCACCTGCATTTTGTCCACCCCGATCTACATACACCCTGTAGTATTCAGGGTTGAAATGCACACGTTCTAATATAAAAAAAACTTTACAAACTTAGTTTAAATCTCATAAATCATTAGCTAACTACAAAACCTTCAGGAATTCAGATGCGTCAATTTCTAAATTCTTTGGGCTCATGCATATTTACTTTCACTTTTTTAATGTATTTTTAAACAGTGGATTAAGAGAGAAATTGAAAGTTTAGCATTTTAGAATTATTTAGGGACTTAAGCAAGAAAAGATTAAATAAATTATCTTTAAAGTACTCCAAACAAATTTTAGCATTACTGATATAACATACCCTTACCAAGCATCTTTTTGTCTCACAAATAAAAACCAGGCAGCAATAAAGTTGTGGAAAGCTTACTTCCAAATGAGTCATAAACACACTGGCTCTGCAAAAAAGAGGTCTACATGCCCACTTTATTAGATTACCTTGACTCATCAATATATTTTTCCCCTCTCACACAGCAGTTCATTTTATGTACATTATTACTGAGAAACTTAAGGACCACTGAGTCACAATACACTCCTGCAGGAATGTGAAACTGTGCAGCCATAAAAAATAATATAGAAATCAGCAGAAATCATATAGAGTATCAATTACTCTTTGCAAGAGGAAGATAGTTCAGCTCTTCCTTTGGAACAAAACAAGGGGAATACAGCAAGAAATCAAACCAGATTTCTCAGGAAGTTGATGCCTGACCAGTCATTTACTTTATTTTCATATACACACAAAAAATATATATATAAATAAAATCTGGTTTGATTTGATATGAATCTCTCTCACACACACACTCTCACTCTCTCTCTCTGATGATGGAGTTCCAGAAAAACAGAAAAAAACTCCAGGCTACAGTTAAACTTTCTCAATGCCATGACGAATAATATTTGTATAGAAGTACAACACAATGGTGTCCTCAAACTCTCATATTTGTTGTCAGCCTCTGAAGACAAAAAATAATAATCTGTACCATCCGTACAGTATAAATCTATCTACCAGCCTTCATGGTGGTAAGGAATCATTTTTTACATCACTTTAGAAGTAAGGTGCCCTTGAAGACAGGCCATCTTCCCTAATCTCAGGTAAACAACTCCCTGGAGAAATTTGTTCTAGACAGAGCTAGAAGAGATCAACTGTTAATGGAAAGGCTCAGTTGAGGGTTAGATGGTTATCCTGGGAGAGTCAGCAGCTCCATGTTCTAGACCAGGAGTCAGCAGCCTGCAGCTCACAGGCTGGATTCAGCCCACAAAGAAATTGGATCCAACCTGCAGCAGAGTCCCCCAGAGCCCCTGGAGTGGCTGGAAACTCATTGGGGTCGCATCCAGTAGCTCTGTTCCCCTTGTCAGATTCTTCCCCTCTCCCTAACAGGGAATGCCACTCCTATGCAGGAAGGTGTCAGTGTGGTCAGTAGCCAGGGGTTAAAGCAGCTCCTCTAAGGCAGCAGCTATAATTCTCAACACAGAATTTACAGTTTCTCATTGCTAAGGGCAATAGGATTTGGCAGTATTCAGCGATGGGGACAAGTGGTGGCAGCTGCAGTGGGGAAGGGAACAAGCAGGTACCAGAAGTTCCTTACACCAGGTAACTGCTGTCCAACTCCCCCCACAAACCCACCTCCCCCTGCAGTAACAGCATTCTCTCATAGTAGGGAGGGAAAAGCCAATGAAGAAACTAGGTCTAAACCTCTGTTGGTATGTGGGGAGATGGGAGAGGAGGTGGAGGAGGGATTGGTGGTCTGCAGCAGCCTGTCATTTCCTAAAGCTCCACAGAAACCTTTTAACAAAGTCAAAGCCTCTCTGGGTTTGTGCAGACTAGAAGAAAATGGCATGTTTAAATACAATGACTACCTAGATAAAAGCCTAGACTTCCACAACTAGACAAGTTGCATAAGAGATGTTAAAAAGTGTTAATCAAGGTCAGCTAACTCAAGTAAAAACAAATACAATGAATCAAAAAATAAACAAACCCCCAAAAGCACACATTTTTGCCCAGGATCTACCCTTGAGGCTTGTTTGGACTAAAAGCGGCAGTCACATTTAGGTCAAGTTTAGCTATCATATGCTAGAAACTATTCCTGGCCCAATGTCCTAATATACAATTTCCATCTTCGCAGGCTTGATGGCATTTGTGCTTTCTAGACTTGCACTTAACAAAGATGCCCAAGCCAACAAGCTATCTATCCAAAACAACTCAGAGATTCTTTTGGCACATGAACTAACACATAAGCAGCCAGAAAAGGGCTGCATTTATGATCCAACACATCAAAAAAAATCAAGTCTAATTTTTTCAAGAAATGGCAGGCTATCCAGAAGTTTCTGAACTGCTTTATGCAAATCCAAAATCTTTCTGCTGATGACCTTTTAGACCATGATTTAAAATTGATAAAAATTTCACCTCAAAATCTGAAGACTCAAAGATTTGACTCTGAAGACAGACCCAAAGCAATTTCTTAAGAACACACATAAAAGCTAAGGTTTACTTCTGGTTCTAGAGCAGGGGTAGGCAACATTTTTTGGCCGGAGTGTTGAAAAAAAACACGTCTACCATGGAAGATGCTGGAGTGTCAACATGCCAGAGCCTGGAACAGCTGTTTGCAGCCTCCCAGTTGCAGCCAGCCCACAGAGCCCGTTGCACCAGGGCTTGCAGCCTCCCAGCTGCCTGCTGGGAGCAGCCTGAGCTCCAAGGCTGACAGCAGCACCAAGGCTGGCGGTGGTGTGCCAAGCAAAATGGCCTTGCGTGTCATGCTCAGCACGTGCGCCGGGGGTTGCTGACCCCTGTTCTAGAGCAATGGTATGACTGCTTGGCTTGGCTTCACACCATCCTCAAAAAGGGGCCCGAAACATCTACCACCCACATTCAATCAATTGCTGATATAGAGATAACACACCCCTCAAAAGGATCAGATTCCGCAAAACACTTTTTAATCACAAGGCTTTTGACAAGAAGCACTGTGAGTAAAATAGATGAACAGGTCATAGTTTTAATGTATGCTAGCCCAGGTAAAAGGCACACTGGTGCCTGGAGTTTGCCTTGATCAGCTAACAGATTAAAATAAACCCACAGACTCAGACAGGTAACAATAGCCATGTTTGCACTAGGAACAAGCAACAACTTTTAAAACTTGCCCAAAGACAGCTACCAGATCAATGAACAAGCTGAAGATGGCTTCCTCAAAATCTTTATAGACCAACTAGTTTTTCTCCAAACTTCTGATGTTCTGTAAACCCATCTTTTTTCCACAAAGACAAATGACAAAGCCTTTATAAGGTGCACTTACCCTGGGAAAGCACAATTGTTTTCCAGGACTAATGCAGTTGCACCAACAAGAGAAAGTCAGTATAAGCAACTATAGGCAAGAGACAAGAGTCCTTATCACAGCGCTGGTGTCAACCCTTGCATTCATATCACAAGTCTGGCCCCCAGTGCATGGGTGCAAGCAATTATCCAAGCCTCAGCCTTCACTAAGGAAAAAATGGTTTCTAGCCTGGATGGCTGTGAAAAAGAGAATCTACTATAAAGGTGCAAGAGACCAGAAAGCTAGTCAAACCCAAAAGTGTCATTTTAAAGGTAGACCACAAAACCATATGACTTTTTTTTTTACGTGCTTGGGATTGGTAATTGCTGCCACAGTATCAGAAAGACATTTTCATGGTATCATGATAGAAAATACCCCAGCCCTTTTTAAGCAGTCTTGTTTAGAGTCACTTTCAGCCTTTACTACTTGCAGTTAAAAAGAGAAATAAGAGTTAAGAACATAGTTGTCACTATGAACAGCAAACTGGTGGCTGATAACAGATTAAATGACTGATACCAAGGGTCTGTCCATCTTAAAAGGCATGAAAAAGCACACACATATGCGAGAGAGTGTGAATGTGAGTGAACGCATGGCCATGTGAGAGTGTGCATGCAGGCCTGGATGTGAGAGTGTGTACAGGAGTGCGAGTGTGTAATGTTTCGAGTTTTGCAAACCAGAGCTTTCACTGAGGCTTCAAGCCCCCATTTCATTCAGTTACAGATGAATGAATGTTGCCGTAGGATCAATTCAGTAACCAAAGCTCTCAGATTTACATACAAGGGTGACCACAAGGCCCTAATTTGATTCAGGTTTCTGGACACAAATTCACATGATTTTGGTTTCATCCCAATTTTTTAGAGGCTGTTTCCATGGAGAAGGGCCAAGCAATGAAGAAATGGAAAACCTCCGTGGATTACTGGGGGGGGGGGAATAAGAGAGGCGAGCGTTGTTTTTCCTCTTCCTCTGGAACTACGAGCCCGCGGGTGCGTGGGAAGCTGCCGCCCGCCCGCAGCCCGAGGGCGCGCGGCTCCGCTGCGCCGGAGAACAATGCTGCGGCCAGGCCGGGCCATTGTTACGGTCCCCAGGCCGCGGGGGACACACGGGAAGGCGCAAGGACCTTCCTGAACAGCCGCTTGCAGCAGAGGCGTCGGCAGCGGCCGCAGCCCCGCCCCGCCCCCCCGG
>NW_005842641.1:22947-24214 GCF_000455745.1 Alligator sinensis
GGTAAGATAGGCTGCCAGGGCTGCCAGCTGTTGCACTGATCCCGCCCCCTTCCCTCCCGCCTTTAGCAGCATGTTCAGCAGACTGGTGGCGGTGGCAAGGTTGGTTGCACGGCGCACAGGCGAGAGGGAGGGGCAGAGAAGACAGCACCTGGGCCAAGTTAACCCTTTGTGGGCTCCGCGCAGCCTCTCCCGCGCCTCTGCGGAGAGGGGGCGCTGTGCCCGCTTCATCCCTCGGGAACATGCGCCTAGCCAAGTGCAGCATGAGGGATTTCAGGTTGATGCCGGTATAGAAGGAAAGGGCCCCGTGCAACTGAAACCCTTTTTTGGGCTTTGCCTAGAGCTGCAGCTATGCGGATTATATCAGGAACGCTAAAAAGTACGCCATTGCCACGGCTTCCAGGCCCAGCAAACACTGCTCTCCCACAGCTCCGCCGCAACGCCACATGTGTGAGAGACTACCATAAAGCTATTGTGACCCAAACCTCCCAATCAACAAAGACATCTCTACGCCACCCCTGGATAGACTCAAATCTAGAAAACCCTTCTGGAAATATGCCAAGAAGCTCTATGATGATAACAAGAGCACCAAAGAACAATGGAGGGAAGCCTGGGCAAATACCAGCCTACCGCAGAAATACATTGTCAGTGACCCTACAATTCCCCAGCTAGGATTTGACCTACCAAGAAAGATTTGGTCCTCCCTGAATTGCATCCAGACACTTCATGGAAAATGTGGACACCTGCTCCATAAATGGAGAACCAAAGAGAGTCCGGGTTGCGATTGTGGTGCGATTTTTTTTAGACGATGCAACACATTGTGAATGATTGCCCAATTAGACCTTTTAACAATGATCTAAAAATCAATGCAGCTACCCTTGAAGCAGCCAAATGGTTATCAAATTTAGATATTAATCTCTGAATGTTGTAATCCTACAATGTCGTAAGAAATAAGTGTTTCATGGTCCAGACGTGGGGGTGTCTCAGCAGAAAAGGGACTCCTAAGTTTAGGCATCTGAATTCTCCTGAGCTTTGTTGGGGCTTGCTGCTGCTGCTGTCGCAGCCTGGTGATGCTCAGGAGCTCCAGGGTTGCCCACCATCTTTGCCAGGCAGTGCTGCCCAGTTGGCACAAATCTGCTTACATTTTGCTTTTTGACAAGGAGCCTTAGTGCCAACTAGCTGGAAGCTGAGCATGACAGTGTGAGCCCGGGCCCACCTCCGTCCTCCTGCAAGAACTCTCCTGCCACAACCCCCATATTTACTTATGCTA
>NW_005842641.1:24224-29501 GCF_000455745.1 Alligator sinensis
CAGCTTCAAGAAGTGACAATGGTAGTGTTTTGGGTGCAGCACCCAAATGAACCACATGCAGAAGGTATAGAGCCAGGAAGCACTAGCCAAGAATTCCTTGCCTTCTGTGAATGGCCTTGGGCAGCTCTTGTATCCAAATACAAGTTAGGGCAGCCTTGAGCTCCCCCAGAAACAGGAAATGCAAAGGTTACTTAAAGCTCTTCTTTCCCCTTTTTCTGAATCAAATAAAGGAATGGAGGAATGGGAAATCAGAGCTCAGGTGTTTCGGTGTGGGCATCCACAAATGAGGCAAACTAAAACCAATATCCATATTTAAAACTTAGGCTAAATTACTTGTTCATCATTACATACGAAGTCAGTGGCAGAAGTGAGAAGTAAACTCTTATTTTCTGAGCCTCAGCAAGTGACTCAACCACAAAATCACCTTTTGTTAGACTATCAACACTGAAAGCAGAAATCTATTTTTTCCCCTCTTTTTACATATGACTCAGCTTGGTGAGTGAAAATAAACTGGTTAGTTCTACTTCTTTTTACACTCATCTCTAGTTACTTTCGCACTGCTGTTTTCACACACACACACACACACACACACACACACACACACACACACACACACACACACACACACACACACACACACACACACACACACACACACACGCACCAGTGTATAACTTCAGTATGTGTTAAAATATATTTAAACTGCTTGAACTAAAAATGTTTAAAAATTAAGGGAATGTTTGCATTGATCTTAAGGTTTTTTGAAGCCTAACAAGCCTAACATTGTTTGTGACCTGAATAGCTCCTTAGATATGTTATGTTCCAGGTGGCTTTAGTTTAGCTCTTCCTCATATTTACCAAAGGTAGACTCTGGACTCTCTATTGCTGACATAGAACTTGAGATAAAGTATTGAGCTTTAAACCTTCATTCCAAGAGAAAGATCGTCATGTTACAAGTGACCTCAACTTTCACATGTGATGTAGCCATGAACTGGTAAGGACAAACCAAGGACACTACTGTCAAAGAAATACATTACAGTTTTAATCAATAAAGTCCAAATATATGCCTATCTCCAAGCATATCTGCATTTTTTTAATGTACCTGCTTGTAGCTATTCTCTTGGTTCTGTTAATGCTGCTGCCTGCTGACTTGCCCTAGGTAGCCACTAATGACTGAGATGGGGAAAAGAGGACATGAGGGAGGATGAAGGAAAGCTAGCCATAAAAGAAGTCTTGAATTAAACCACACTCTCACTCATTATGATGGTCAGGGGGCCAATTCCTACAGCCTATAGATGAGCTTCCTGGAGTGGGTTTCCAAGGATGCAGGACAACAAATCCATCTCCAAGGCCTAATGTCAGGCGCAAGACCTGATGATACAGTAACCTAGGACTGTCCAATTTCTGAATGGGCAGGAGTCACCGGACCCCAGCCACACATTGTGTAGGTCACATACCTCCAGTGCATGCCGCATGGGCTGCACACTGCACCATGCAAGCCCCCCTGCTGCACTGCATGGGCCCACAATGCACTGGGAAAGCTCCCCACAGTGCATGTGCCCCCAATGTACCATAGCCCTACCACATAGGCATGCCTTGCTATGCAGACCCCCTACATGCACGGATGTGATAGTCCCCTACTGCTGCACAGTGGGCCACTCCCACTGCATCCCACCAACTCCAACGTGTGTGAGGTCCCCAAGTCCCCTGAGCCCTCTAGCTATGGGGTCCCTCAGCCCCACTGGCCTCACTGCTCCAGGGGTGGGGGCAGGCAGTGGAAGCTGGAGGAGGAAGGGAGAGGCTTGGGACTCTGGCAACAGCAGCAAGAGAACAAAGGGAGGAGTTATCACTTGGATCAGGAGTCCAGGGACTGTAGTTTAACCCCTTGGGAGCTGTCGGTTGGACACCCCACAATAACCTATGAATTCTAGGGGTTATGAATGGCTAGCAGGGTCTACATAGCAAATCCAGAAACTCCACCCAATTTTTATTCCTGCTCTGTCCCAAAAGCATCAACCCAGGAACAATCACAATAGAGTGGAGCTTCATGGGTTCTGGAGGGTTGTAGACTCAGTTCCTTGAGTCCTGCTTACTTCTACCCAGCAGAAGTGAATTGATTCAGTTTAACTCTAGACCTTTCCATAGCTACAAAGGAAGAAGTAAAATCTGTACCATCTCTCCTAAGGATTCTATAATTTAGGAATTTACTATTATTGTACAAGCCCCACGTTTTCACTGCAGTGAACCAGATATTGGTATGGCTCACCTTAGTTTTCTCTGACTGGCCCTCTGCGTTACAAAATAAATCTAATTTATTTAATCTCATTGTGTATGACGTAATGAGGGCCAGGATGCTCTATCATTCTTTCATTCTTTATAGGGATAAGCTATACTAGCATACACAGTATGCTATACTTTTAACAGTATAAGTATGTCCAGAAATAATTTTACTACTTTGACTACACAGGTATAAAGCAACATGCTTTGTATGTTCAAACAGGCCCCAAGAATTTCCTAACATTTCTCAATGTTTCTGTACCATCAGCACAGCCCCACCTGTATTAGCAAAGGTGAAAGACAGGGCAGAAAGTTAATGATGTTTTTTCCTATATTGCTCTGAACAGAACTCAGTGATGTGGTTGTTAAAACACGTGCATCCTGTTTGCACTGAATTTTCCACCTTGCTAATATTGTACTGCTAGACAGAGCATGGAAGGATGTCAGAAAATCCTCAGTATAAATAAAATTATATAGTCATGTCGTACAGGAATCAGTGAAATCATAGGACATTTTCTTCTGTTAGGAACTTATTAAAGGAGTAAATGACAAATTGGTATGCAGTAGATTTTGCATTTTGAAAGGGGTCCAAAATCCATTTTATGAACAAAGCAATGTAATGCATCATTGGTCATTGTTAATACAGAAGGGATGGGAGGAAGATAGTCTGAATCTTTTAGAATAGTTATTAGGAGAAAAAGCCTTGCCCAAATAGATTGTCAAGAGCATGGTTTGTGCACATGAAAAGATTGTGCTGGTACTAGATATAGGATGGATGGGGGAGGGCAGCTTGATTGTACCCTTTGTCTCAATTGTGCATGCACAAGGTAATCCTATAGTGCAATTACTTCATCCAGCTTCTCTTCTCTTTCATTTTATTATATGGATTTCCCTCTCATGCACACTTATTCCTTCTCCCTCCAGTGAAAAGCATGAAGGTTGGGAGTCTCAGAGTCTGCAGCTTTGTGTTTAGTCATTGGCTACAGAGATACTGCAGATGGTATCTGCTTAATATTACCAAATCTTAGATCGTGTGTATCACAAATATAAAAAATACCCCTAAAAATGCCCCCCAAATAAGCTGCAGCATCCCACTGGGAATGAGAAATAATAGTACAAAACATGTGAGTAGAATCATCTATCTCCAGTTTTAACTTTCAACCTCGTATCACTGCAGGCTTGCTAAAACTGACTTTCAATTTAAGAAAAACTGAAACATCAAATAAAAACAATTTACAACCTTCTATGTATTTTACTTTAATTTGGAGGAGGAGGGAGAAGCCGAGTTGTTTGTGCTTTTCTTGTGTCCAATCTAGTTGTTTCACAGGGTCCCTGGGCCTGTTAATGATTATTGTTATAAATGAATATCAATTGGATTGTTCAGATTTTGGGAGAGTTCATTTTCTCAGTAAGGCTCTGTGTACAAGATAACTAGGACTGAAGACCACAAACAGAGAGAGGAAGAGGAAATCACTGAAAAGAGAGAGGCAGTTGGAGGTAGGCCAAGATTTCTGGTCAAAGATGCTTCAGTGAGTGAGTGTATTCACCCTGATGAGAGGGGCTGGAAAACAGCTCTTGAGAAACAGTCTTTTGAGTTAGCTCTCAGTCCTGTTATCTGGCTGTGGACTTTACAGCTACTACAATAAAGAGAAGGTTTCACAATCCTGCCCAGTGTCCTTACAATGCTGACATAGTGGATGTCATTGGGCTGAATGGAGATCAGGATTGTCAGGGTTTTGGTATATGAAAACCTATCGCTGCAGGCTTAAAATGCTCTTTTTCCATAATGAGTGTTGCTTTTGGCACTAAAGCAAAATTGACAGTGCAGAGCTCAGGTTGCCAACAAAGTAATAATGAGAAAAAGAATTAAACTTAATTTGACTTTCTAAAAGTGACTGATTTACATTTATGCTTTGCCAGAAATAAAGAGGATGTGCCAAGCAATTTGCATTATGCTGAACAATCACATGTCCAATCTATGGAGAGTGAAAAATTAGACTAACCACAAGCCCAATCCCACCAGATACCATGCACCTTCTGCTCCCATTTGTGAAGGCCACTCAAACCCAAGCATGATCAGTCCTTGCATGGGTTAAGGGTTGCATTACAAGACTACAATTCTTGGGGAGGTGAGTTGAATGGAGTCACAAAACAAATATACCCCTAACTCTCTTCAAAGTGGCATTTCTTTTTCTGTTCAGAAGGCACTTTTGCCTTTTTAGTAAGCTGTTACCCCACATTTTTATGTCCTCTTAAATAAAATGTGTGTGGCTCTTGGCAACGTGTTTTATATGCTCATAAAATCAGAGCTATATTGTGCTGAATTCTAATTAGAATGTTTAATTGAGCCCCCAGTTGCTAGTATGTATGAGCAAGCAGCTGCTGAGGACCACCTATTAATTCACAGGAATGTTGTGCTCCTTTCCCTTTATTTATTTAAACTACTTTAAGTTGGATTACTCTTTTCCTTTGAAAACTTTCCTTAAAATATCAGCATATGGAGGAAAACAACCAGGATAGCACTTAACTTCTGATTCGCACCCAGTGGTGCCTACACTGATATGAGTATTTACAGCTTTTGTGATTGGTTTAAGGCAGGGAATAGGAGCCTCAAGTACCAAAGTAATTCACCGGAGTCATTCATAGTGCACAGTGCTTCCATGAAGGCTGGGAAGGATTCTCAGCATTTGGTTCTTTTGCAAGAACTCCAAGTTGAGCTACTCTTGATATAGTGTTTTAACCCAGGTTGCAGAATAATTGTCAAACTGCCCTTTCAGGGGGACAAGGGCTGGTGAAATTCTGTAGTGTTGGATTTAATCCCATTTCTAATCCTTACCAAACTCCACACCATGCAGTAAATGCAGATCCCTGTGTGATCTCCATAAACTCTATCATTCTGAACAGCTGTTGAACCCACTGCAACTGGAACTTTACATAGCCACACAAGATGGGAAAATTTAGTCCTTACTAATAAGCCTCTCTGCTGGACCTTGATATATT
>NW_005842641.1:29557-47906 GCF_000455745.1 Alligator sinensis
TTCCTGCTGTCTGCTTGTTATGAAGATTATGAAACTGGATCTGGAGCACCCTAAGATCCTTTGTAAACAGGAGTGCATAAATAATGAACACAAAGCTAGGGGCATATTGTGATGCAACTGAACTTACAGTTAGGCAACCTGGTACAATTGCTTATAAAGTTTACTAGAAATACAGGGTCAAACTCACTCCACTGTAACCCCAGTGATGTCAATGGAATTGAACAAGAGAGGAGTTTGAGCCCACTGTACGTGTACATTACCTAATATTAAAACTGCAAAGCATTTAACCATCTTGAAGGTGCAGTTTGTAACACTGAGCATCTACTAAAAGTCACATAGCACAGAAAAATAGTTAGCTAACTCTTCATTCCTGCAAATAACTGACACCAGAAAAGTAAAACGCACTATAGAAACACTGCACCATTAAAGAAAAAAAAATCTCTGCAGCACTTCCAGCTTCTACCTCCATTATTTGTCTTTGTCCTGTATTAAAAAGGGCAGTGTTAATAATTTTGCACCCAGGACAATACAGAGGTAAGGTAATAAACAGTCACATGCATGCTAAAGTTAGAGCTTCAGAGCTAGAGTCTGAACTCAGTCACAGTAGGGAACATGCAGAGTAACTTCTTAAAATTATCCTAGATTTGTGCTGGTGTAAGTGAGATTAGAATCTGGATTGATTCTTAAACTTCTTATTCTGAGGAAGAATCAGATACTCTAGACCAGAGGTTCCCAAACTTTTTCTTATTGCATACCTCCTTCCAGATTCACTAGCTGCCCATGTACTCTACCAGCATACAGTTTATTCTTTAACCCCTTAAATGCTGATTATTATCATGAAAATGAAAACCACCATTACACTATTTCTCCAGCATACCTCCCAGAGATGTTTTATGTACTCCCAGTGTGGGCACCCCTGCTGTAGACCAATTTCAGGAGTAATTCCCACTAAACAACCTACATCCCAGAAGGTCAGATTTTTAAACATAGATAATAACAGGGCATTTGAACCTTCATGTACCTTCAATTTGTTACCACACAGTGAGACCATACAATCTAAGCACACACATGCATTGGATATGGGAGACGGAACTAATTCACAGAATTCAGCTCTTCCTACCATGTTTGGGAGTGTTTTCATCTCAGTTCTGTTGTGGGACCATTTCAAGTAAAATATCTCAGTTGACGGGATTGTGCTGGGTGATATGAACCCTCTAAAACAAGTATACTTTAAAAAAATAGGATGAATCATTACAGCATACACATATACAAACATACTGGTCTCATCTTTATGATACTTAGACTTCCATGCTCAAAAAAATAAATATATGTATATACATACACAAGCTCATATGCATATATTGACCTTTCCATTCATTATTCCCATAATGTTTGCACATACAGAAGCAGTAAAATGTATGCATGGGTGAAACATTGTTCTATGCCTGACACCTAGTGGTAGGGTCTGAAATAACCAGAAAATTAACAAGGCCAGAGACAACGCAAACATAACAGAAGGCTTGATCCTCAAGAATAACAAGTGCACTTGTCCACTGGATCCTTTACCTTCATAAAAGTCTGTTCTCATAATAAAAAATATGCAAACTCTCCTCTGGCATATTGAACCTTGTTATTGACCATAGATGTTTTAATAATTCACTACAACAATACATTAAAACCCATTAAACTTCTTCACATTTTCCACCTGAACAGTGTCTTCCTGGCTGAAATGGAATTGGAAGGTAGGTAAGTGCCTTTTGTCAAAGATGGCAATCGTACGTAATGGGTAAAATTCCTATAACTTGCATAAAAAATAAATACAAAGCCATTTACATTATGATTCCAGGAAGCTCTCTGTGGGAGAGAGATGGGAAGAGAACAGATATGGATGAGTGAGAATGAGGACATTTGGGTAGATTTGGCTTTAAATATACCTACAGCCTTTAGCTTTTGGAATTCTTTAAGAAGATACAGCTTGTTACCTGGCATCTCCGTTTTCTATTTTAAGTAGAAGTATGAAAGTAAACTTGGATCCAACCTAGCCTGCATTATCTTCCTTGGGTAATAAAACGTTAGAAAATAAGTCTGTCTATATTTGACTGTCTGAATACAAAGCAACCCAGCTCAGCTCAAAATAACAACTGATGATATTTTATAAAATCGTTATAGAACTCATTATAGCACATTAATAGGAAGACAGTTCCCAGATAGAGCATGGATATTGCCACAGTAACATAAGGCCATGGCCTCAACCCAACCAACACACCCATTCAACCAAGTCTGCCACCCTAGAGCTGATCACCCAGACTGATCCAAGTTGGCCTAAAGCCACAGGACCTAACCCTTTGCCCACTCCCTGTCATCAAAGTGGACAGCCAAGGTCAGTTGACTCGACTTCCCCCATATAAACCCTTGAGTAGGGCCATAAAGTGTTTGGGCAACAGGCAGTACCATAGAAAAGGGAGGTGGGGGGTGAGCGAGGTGAACGCCCTGGGCGTCAAAGGGAAGCGACACCAACAGGCATTGGCCAGCCAGGGCAGGGTGTGCGACGGAGATGCGAGCAGCTCTTTTGGGGGGGGCGCCGGGATGAGGGAAGGGCGGCTTCTGCTGCTGCGTGCACTCCCAGGCAAGGGGGGGGGGGGGGACACGGACATGTGCCCCCCGGATCTGTGTGTGGGGCAAGAGCAGGCTGCTGCTGCAGGCTTGCCCCAGATGCCAAACTTCCTGGATACGGTACTGGCAATGGGACTTAGCCTGATCCAACACTGCATTGCTGGTCCCTGTGGCTTGCTCCTCAACTCTAATCTCTGCTTGATTTCCTGGCTTTTTTACTCAGTTGGCTCCTAGACCCTGCTCTTGGATTGTTCTCAGATTCTGTTCACCTATCCTGACCCTGGTTAGCACCTTGATCTGTGGAGAGGCTCCAGACATGATCATCCATGCCCCAATGTGACAGTTTGCCTGAACTACCCCAATGAAGAAGGCTCAGCATGGAACATAATCCTGTGCTGGTGCCCTCAGACTCACTGCTTTGAATGCTGCAGCCTTGGGAAGACCTGCAGGCTAGGTAGGATCATCTGAACTGGTTTGTCTCTGAAAAGTCCTAAAAGCCTGGACACAGCAACTGTTGGCCAATCACCAATCCCTCCAGTCCTAGATTGTGTACCACCAGGAGAATAGCCAGTGCTGGAAGAGGCACAGCAGCTGTGGGAATAAATAACTGTACTTCAGGCCTGTCCTGCAGGTCCTGTCCTGCCCCCCTCTCCTGCTATGTGGGGACTGGTGCTGCTTCAAGGGGTTTCTTATCCAACGCCACCTTTTGTTCTTTGCTCAACCTACTCCAAGGATCAGGCAAAAATGAGCCTTATCATAAGTCTATGGTAGAGCATGACAGCCCTGTTCTCTATGACTGGGAAGCATTCCTTCAAGAAATCTCCATGATGTTTGACTCTCACTGAGCATGGACAGCATTAGGGAACCTTCACTGAGGCAGGGGACTACCACCACCTATGCATCTCTTTTCCATCGCTACATAGCAAACACCACTGAAATGAGGTGTCCTAGCTTTATCACTTCTGGTGGGCTCTGCAGGATGAGGTAAAAAATGAACTGGCATGAGTAGAGATGCCTTTGGGGTTCAGTGCCTTCATGGACCTGGCAGTACATCTTCACCATTCCCTCCAGGAATGGAGGGAGGAAGAAGGCATTCCCTACCCCTTCCAGGTCCTTGCCCCGTAGTGGTTATTTCCAAACTCATGCAAATTAACTTGGGGAAGGGGTAGTGTTGCCTTACCCCAGATGAAAGGAAGTGCCAACACAACCTGCATTTCCAAAGGGTGTCCTTTGCCTCAATAGAGGGGACCATGCAAATAAGCCACCCCAGATGCGATAAGGTGGGGCAGCTGCAGTCTCCACAAACTCCCCTCACTCAGTAATAGAATCCTGCAACAAACCTGACCCACAGAACCCTCAGTTACAGCTATTCATCCACCTCCAAGTCCCAGGTCAAATCCTCCTGTTGACTGTCTTACTGGACTCTGGGGTAGTGTGCAATGTCATCAAAGAGTCTGTAGCACAGGCCCTATAAATCCCATTACAACAGCGGTTCAAGCCAGAGACCATTGAGACTACAGATGACTCACCTCTAGTGTCCAGCTCCATGGGAGTGGGGGATCACCACTCTGGAGGTGAACATCCATGGTCACCTCGAGACTCTATGCATCAGAGAAATCCATTTCCAGCATTATACCTTTATTCTAGGGTTCCTCTGGCTCATCTCTCCATCACCTGCTGGTCAGCTAGAAAGCCCAGGAAGTACACTTTGGTTCCAGCTACTGATGGCAATGCTGCTGGAAACCCTGGCTTGTTTCTAGACTCCACTCTGCTTGACTTCCCAGCTCTTTGACCCAACTCATTCCTAGACTCCACTCTCAGATTGACCTTGCTTCCTGACCCAGTTTGTTTTTAAATTCTGCTCACCCATCCTGACCCTGATCAGTGCCTCAGTCCCTGAATGGCCCTAGACCAGGGGTGGGCAATTATTTCAGGCAGAAGACCACTTACTGAGTTTTGGCAAGCCACCGAGGGCTGCATGACAGGCAGCCAGGGGCAGATAAATATTAATTTTCTAAATTTTTAGGGGCCCTGCAGGCTGGATAGAATGGCTTGGTGGGCCACATCCAGCCCACAGGCCATATTTTGCCCACCTCTGCCCCAGTCTCAGCTGCCACATCTCAGGTAGGACAAATAACTGTGATTCAATGGGCACGTCTACACATAATGCCATGTTGCTGTAGCAAAGCACTATGGCGATGTAGTGTCGTAGTGTCCGTGGGCATCTACATGTGACCAGCCCCTATGTCGCTGTAGCAGTGTGTTCCTGATGTAGCATGCCGCTACAGTGATGTAGGAGCTAAAAATAACTGTGCTCAGTGCGCATGGCGCAATATGGGTAGTTACTGCGTTATCTTTTAGTACTTCCTTTTTGTACTTCCAAGACATAGTACTTCCTTTTAGTACTTCCAGAAGGTATTATGCCAACTGCATTTAGAATCTCCTTCTGAAACCTATCTGAACAAAAACAACCACTAAATAGAATGCAGTCGTTCTATCTGCATACTAAGATTTTACACTTCCCAGGAATCTTGCGTCTGGCCTAACATTACGTTCTTGTGCTTTAGATGTGTACCTGTTGGTCCTTAATCTCACCTACCCATTTTAATTAAATAGTATGTGGAAAATTTTCATTTTCATTTGTTCTCAAGAAGTGCTCTTAGTAAGGTATGTGATTCCTTTATACTGAACTATCCTAAACAGGTTTGAGGAAAGAAATTTTGAAGCCCCTAAGCTTGTATGTAATGTATATAAACTATCAGACTTGTTTGTCCAATAAACAATATCCCATTATTATCCTTCTCCAGTGAGAGAGACATACTAACATTATTAGTAAAAAAGATCTGCATATAAAATGTCTGCTGAGAGCAAGGCAACTTTATGGAGAAACAACTCACAAAACAATCCAGTTATCAAGTGATATTTCACACTTCCAGTCAAAGGTCATTCACAGCTGCCAAAGTCTAGCAGTATGTTTTCATGACTTTGGGGACTGGTCAGAATTCCTGTACTTTCTGTCCTGCAGAAGACAGCGAGAGTCATTCAAGGGAACTCTCTAGTCACTTGATATTGGTCAAAGAAGTCAGATGGTTTCTTCTACCTACAAAGTGACGATGAGGGTTGTCCCCTTTCCGCTGGGATTGACTCCTTACTGCTACAGGATTGCCTCTTCATTGTGGTGAGATTCAAGTGATAGTAAGATGGCTTTTCATGTCCAGGGACTTGATGGAGTTTCCTCATAGTACTGAAATGAAAAAAATGAAACAAAATTCGAAAAAAGATACAGGCGAAACCCTACATAAGGGCTGCAGAAGGATTTTGGACCAAATACCCAGAATAATTTCCTGGTATGCTACTGATTTTCTGTATGCATCAAAGTTGGAGTTGACCTAACTGTGATTGCTCTTGTAATGAAAAATAATGAACACCACTTTGCCTCCATGTAGCACTTTCTATCTGAAAATTGCAAAACACTTTCCAAACATTAAAAAAAATAAACTTTCATAGGAATTAAGGCTAGAAGAGACTACTATGCTCAACTAGCGTAACATATAGCATTGCCCAGGTCAGAAAACTGAACCAAGTAATTTTAGTACTTAGCCCATCATTTCTTTTTGAGACAGCACATCTTTTAGAAAGATATCCATCTAGTCTTTATTTAGGATTTAAAGTGATAGAGAATCCACTGTGTCCCTAGATAAACACATTTTACAGACGAGCCTATGAACTTCACTTCATCAACCTCCTAGATACAGAAACTCATGGACTCAATATAGACATTGGATTTATGACACACTATAACTAGAGCTGTGTGAAGCTTCGGTCCCTGATTCGATTCGGTGGAGATTCAGCCCAATTTTGTGGCTGAATCTCCGAATCCAAATCAAATCAGAGGACCCTTTAATCTCTCTGAATCGATTTGGAGAGATTTGGACAGATTTGACAATTCGGACATAGATAAAGCTTTAAATGTTTTTTCTACATACCTCTAGGTAGCAGAGGCTCTGAACGCTACAGTGCTGGGGTAGATGCAGCATCCCTCAGAAGCACAGGGGGCTCCCTAGCACGTTCAGCAGCAGACCCAGAAGTGGACCAGAAGCACTTCCGAGTCCACCAGGGAGTGTGCTGGGCCCCCCTCCCCCCGCGTCCCCCTAGCTCAGTGACTGGTGCCTCCTGGGTCTGGGGGGGCACCTGGCCAACTGCCGGGCCAGCGGAGGTGCGAGGGGCACCCAGCGCGCTCCCCAGAAGACCTGGAAATGGACTGGAAGTACTTCAGATCCACTTCCGGGTTTGCTGCCAATCATGCTGGGGAGCTCCCCACACTGCTGTGGGACACTCCATCTGCCCCAGCATCACAGCTCTTACAAGCTGTGCTGCTATCTCAAGATATGCAGAAGAAACTTTTAAAGCTGTGCCTGTGTCCGATATGGCTGATTCACTGAATCAGCATAGAATCGTTAGATTCAGATTCAGCCAAATAGAATCAGGAATACTGATCCAAATGAACAGATCAAATCACTGTCCCTGATTCAGGTCAAATCTGAATCCGAATCGAATAGGGCCTGTTTTGCACACCCCTAACTATGACTTCCCCAACATCTGACTCCCCAGGTACCTCTCCACTTTTACCTGCTACATCCCCCTTTCCCCCCACCCCAGCCTGTCCCTCACCCTGACACCTCAATTTACATTTTCACTGACTGGCTTTCTTGCCTGCATTGCATGCCAGCCTCTGGGTTTTTTACTATTCCTTCCATCCAGGAAGAGTGCATGTACCACCTGCAGATGCTTCCTCAGCCTGATGAATGATTTTAAACTTGAAAGCTTGCTAAGCTTTTAGGCTAAGCATTTAGGCCCCTGATGTCTAGGGGCGACATCCATTCTGCAGCTGTACCATTCTGTACCTTCTGTACCATTCTGTACCTTCCCTACATTGCAGATGGCATCCCAGGCAGCTAAGCTCACCTGGAGCCTCACAACTCCACTGTAACCAGCAAGCCTCAGGCCTCTCAAAGATCTTACAGATCTGGACTTTCCCTGAACCTGTTCAGCCTCCACAAGAGAAGGCTGAAAGGGGATCTGGTGGCTGTTTATAAACTTACCAGGGGGGACCTGCTAGGAACAAGAGTCCCTGTTCCCCCGAGCACTACCAGAAGTAATTAGGAATAACGGCCACAAGTTGAGTGAGAGTAGGTTCAGGCTAGACATCAGGAAGCACTACTTCACAGTCAGGGCAGCTAGGATTTGGAACCAACTTCCAAGGGAAGTAGTGCTCACTCCTACCCTGGGGGTCTTCAAAAGGAGGCTAGATAATCACCTAGCCAGGGTCATTTGACCCTAGCATTCTTTCCTGCCCATGGCAGGGGGTCGGACTTGATGATCTGCTCAGGTCCCTTCCGACCCTACCTACTATGAAACTATGACTGTGCATGCATGTGGTGGCTGCAGGTTTTCAGGTGCCTCCTACCTGTCTTTCACCAGGGAGGTTTGCAGTCCTGGCATTTCCTGGGGGCTGCCACACCACTGGCAGTCCCACCAAGCCTCCCGACCCTGGCAGGGTGCAGTTTTAGGTCATGCCCAGGACCTGGGGCCTCCTCCTTTCCTATAGCCCCTGTCCATACCTCCAAGTTCATCCTGGTATGGGAGCTCAGCAGGGACATGTTCTTCCCCTGCTGGCTGGTGATAGAGTGAGTGTCACCTCCAGCTCTGAGAGTGGGGTATTATATGGTTTTTAAAAACAGTTTAAAAAGGAAATAGGTGTGGGCAGAGTGAGGAGGGTGGCACTAACTCAGTCTGCACGTGGAGCTTGGGGAATCCCAGCAGTGGGAGGTTCACCTTGAAGAACACCAGCTGCTCCACCAAGCCAGGATCCAAGGAGGTGTGATGGGGTGTCACAACATCCCCAGCAATGCTGAACACCCTCTTGCACAGAACACTGGTCGGTGGACAGGACAAGTGTTCCTGGGCAACCATGGCCAGATCCTGCTACATCTGACTGTGGCTTACCCATTAGGCCAAGGGGTTGCAGAGCAGCAGCTCCACGCCATCGGTGAGCTAGGTAGCTACCAAGGCCTCAGCACTACCTGCCCGATGCTCTGGACCCCAACATGGAAGCCATGTCCTTGGGGGAAACAGTGGGATGTTAGTTTCTGGAATCCCTGTTATTTGAACAAGAATCCCAAGGTTGCTCCTGTCTCTCCAGGGTGGCAATGCAAAACACACAGATTTTCCTTTTTTTGTCCACTACTTTTGTAACTTTCTCACCTCAAATTGTCCAGTCCTCAAGTTTCTTATCTCAGCCTTTTAGATATGTTGGCTACAAATGTCCAACTCGGGATCCTTAAAATTCTGGTTTATTAGGCGGATTGAAACACTGTAATGAAGTCAAATCATAAACCTTGGGGCTGGTCCACACACACACACACACACACACACGCACGCACGCACACACACACACAGTAGTGAGCTACAAGAGTTGGGTATACCTATCGCACAGGCACTGGAGTCTGCTGTCGATGGCCAGTCGAGGCTTTTTCCAGTGTGGTGTTATCCTCCAGAAGGGGGTCGCTGGCTGGTCCTTCTGGCTGGACAGGTCGGGTGCTGGTCAAGTTGGAGATCAAGAGGGCACCGCTGAGGGTCACTTTTCACTGCTTTTTATCTGTCCTTGGCAGACTTTGGTGACTCCCCAGTTTTCAGGTTTGCCCAATCCAGGGGTCGTTGACCCTCGTGAATAGGGCTCTGGGAGTGGTCGATCTGGAGATATTCAGCCCAAAAGTTGGTCCCCGGCATTGATTAACTCAGACCAGGGCTTCTAGCCCTTGAACAGTGAAGTTTAGAGAATTCCCAGTTGCTACATTGTCTCCTATTGATTTCTTCCCTTGGTTGATCTGTGGTTTCCCTAGATGTTAATTGTTGCCTGCTACTGTGTTACGCATTCAATCACTGATTCACTCACTCTTTCAGGGGCCCGCCTGATACAGGGAAGCGGCAGTTTCTATAACTTACTTCTGAAACTAAACACACTTAGTTAAAAGGTGAGGAGTATAAAATTTAAGCTACAAGAGTAATGCCATGGCACACAAATAGATAAAAATACCAAAATACAAGGGGAGATACAAAATGCACACATACTAACTTTAAAACACAATTCCTTATCTTATAGTGAAAGAAAGAGGAAGGAAGAAAAGGTAGAAGAGGAGAAACATATCCAAGGAGGGGAGAGCAACTGCAGGCAAGAGGAAAAGGGGGCTTTCTGATACAGATAAGGTATTCCAATCCTATTCCATTTTTGGTTTCCTTTCCTTTAGGGAAACTACTGTATCTGGTTAGCCTACTATACCAATCACACCACTCACTTTTCCCACTGCCTTATAAGGCACTCTGTACAATTTAATTGCTTAGTTCTGGGAGGGCCTACACTACGGTCAAGAGCCTTAGCATAACTCAGTTTGCCTGCTACACCCCTCACCCCTGGAACATGTGTAAAAGTGCCCATAGTTTTTCAGATGAAAGGCACATACTTGTGTTTTCTGTTGAGTTTTCTGTTGAGCTGTGGGGGACATAACAGAAGCATTCATATTGTGACCCCTGTCAGGTAATACTTGGTAAGACCTGCAAATTCTGCTAACACTCTGACCATGATTTTGACTATGGAGCTAAGACAGCAGCAGTAGTTCTGTGGCTGGAGGAGCAGTGCAGTTGCATTCCTATGCTCCTGAACAGTTTTTCTGAAACACCACTTGCAACCCCAGCTCTACCTGCCCTCTTTCCTGAGCACCCCCTTACTTTAGCTATTGCTTCACTTGCTGCTGAATTTGTTGCTGGCAATAACAGGTGATGATGGGAATCTGTGGTGAGAGGTAAGGGATGGCAGCAGCGGTGGCAGAAAGGAAGCTCAGCAGCCCTGAGTACAAAGCAGGGAGGGCTGGGATGGTGGCAGGTGACTCAGTGGTGGCAGTAACAGTGACAATGGTGGGATAAGCAGCCATCTTCAGACCCAGCTGCCTTATACTTAAAGGTTGCCCATCCCTGACCTAAACCACATAATATTGTTTCCATTCCATTCTCAAGCTCTGTGCAATCTTCAGCCTTAGTCCTGTGAAAGTATTTTTGAGTATAGGGGCAAGGATGTACAGAGGCACAGTCAATAGATGGATATGTATTTACTGGTTATGCCTAGCCCCAATATAAAGCACTTGCACTGGTCACATTTCTACTAATTCTCAGCAGCCTGAGAGAAGGAGTCTCTGCCTCTGGCCCCTGCTCCCAGTCCCTATTCATGACCACTTTTATGCGAGTTTTACACAAAAAAAAGATTCACAGTTAGTGCTTTGGGCTGTTTGTCTCTGGGATCACATATTAGATCTAACCACACCTTATTGCTGGTGTAGGGGAAGCTTGATCCTGGGCCTTTGCTGAAAGAGACCACAAGGGCCACATGGAGCCAGGACCAAGAGTCCCAGCAACTGACGGGACTCCTGGTTCTAGTTGTGTGAGGTGCAGCTGGGGCTGAGAGCCCCCTGTGGGCCAGGGGTTTCACCAGTTAATTGTGTGACACCTGTAATGCGTAGAGGGGGCCTAACTGCCACAGTGGTTAATCACGTGGAGAAATCTTTCCAGCTAGGAATGAATGAACCCACAAGCAATCCCAAAATACGCTGCAACATTTCACAAGATAATATTTGCAGTATTGTTGCAGGGGATTCTGGGGGTCAGGAATGTTTTGCTTTTGCAAAGACCAGCTAGCTTCTCCCTGCCAAGAGTCATATTTGGCTCGAAACAAAATAACCTAGCGTAGACCAGCAAACACACCACCACTGGGGTGGGCGGGGCCAGCTCTGTGGGCGGGGCCTCAGCTGCGCACCCCGGCCGCGACGCTACCGCTGCGCATGCGCGCTGGGCCGGGAGGGCGGCCGGAAGCATGGAGGTGGGCGCACGTGTGTCGGCGCTGTCTGTCTATCGCTCCGCGGCCGGAGCGGGGCCGGGGCTGGAGCGGCGCGGGCTGCTGCTGTCCCCGCGGAGCCGCCGGGTGAGGAAGGGGCTGAAACAGAGGAGCCGGGGAGGAGCCGGCGGGGGAAGGCGGGCAGCAGGTCCGTACCCGCGTTGCAAGGCCAGGGGTCCGAGGTGAAGGAGACCCGCCCGGTTCCGGCGCCCCGCGCTGCAGCAGCAGCAGGAGGGAGCAGCCCCGAGTTGCAGGCCGTGCTGCGGGAGCTGGGCGAGGTGGCGCACAGCAGGCAGCGTGGAGCCCGGCTGTTCCAATGGATGCTGGCCCCGGTGCCCCCGCAGCACTTCTTGGAGCAGAGCTGGGAGAAGCAGCCCCTCCTGATCCAGCGGCACCAGCCCAGCTACTACCAGGGGCTCTTCTCCACGGCAGAGCTGGATGACATCTTGCGAGGCGGCCGCGTGCACTTCGGGCTCCACCTGGACGTGACCAGCTATGTGGCCGGAGTCCGGGAGACCCACAACCCTGTGGGCCGGGCACTGCCGGCTGCTGTGTGGGACTTCTATCGCCGCGGCTGCTCCCTGCGGCTGCTAAACCCGCAGGCCTTCTCTGCCACCGTCTGGCACTTCCTCTCCATCCTCCAGGAGCAGTTCGGGAGCATGGTGGGTGCCAATGTGTACCTGACGCCCCCTGGCACGCAGGGCTTCGCACCCCACTATGACGACATCGAAGCCTTTGTGCTCCAGTTGGAAGGGAAGAAGCACTGGCGTGTCTACGCCCCGCGCAGTGAGGCTGAGGTCTTGCCCCAGTTCTCAAGTCCCAACTTTGCTCAGACGGAAATTGGGGAACCTGTTCTGGAGACCGTCCTTGAAGCTGGCGACCTGCTGTACTTTCCACGTGGGTTTATCCATCAAGGGGACTGCCTGCCTGATGCACACTCACTCCACATAACAGTATCCTCCTACCAAAGGAACTCCTGGGGAGACCTACTTGAGAAACTCCTCCCAGCTGCCTTGCAGATGGCCATAGAGGAAGATGTGGAGTACAGGCAAGGGCTCCCTTTAGACTACCTGGAATACACAGGGGTCCAGAACTCAGACGTGGTTGATTCTCGCCGACGTGCCTTTATGGAAAAGGTGCAAAGTTTGATGAAGAAGCTGGTGGATTATGCACCAATCGATGTGGCAGTGGATCAGAAAGCTAAGTCGTTTCTTCATGATTGTCTTCCTCCAGTGCTAACTGAAAGTGAAAGGATGCTGAGTGTACATGGGCTTCCAGCCAGATGGGAAGATGGAGGTGCCCTTGATGTTGATATACCAATAAAAAAAGAGACTCAGGTACGGCTGCTCCATCATGGTGTCCTTAGATTGTGTAATGATGAAAACGGCGTGGTGCTGTATTACACAACAGAAAACTCAAGAGTGTACCACGAGGAGGAGCTCAAGTACTTGCAGATAGATCCTGAGTTCACAGACGGCATCGAATTTCTGCTTACTTCCTATCCAAAGTATGTCACTGTGGACGCCCTTCCATGTAACTCTGTGGATGAAAAGGTTTCCTTGGCCACATTTTTGTTTGAGAAAGGCTTGTTGATTACCAAGAAACCTCTAGTATCTGTGTAGCTGTTTGTATTATGAGCAAAATAAATACAGATTGATTTGGAAAGAAATAAACCTGTTTTGTTCCTACCTTGCACATACTGGTAAACCTGAATTGGGGGTCCAGATCTTAGAAGTCATTGTGGTGGAAGAATAGCTTTCTCCTGGGTAGAAAGAGAAAACATTTTCTAAAGAATAAGTACACAAGAAGCAGGTATCTAGCATGTCCACTGTGGCATGGACTTAAATGTTATCACAGCTGCTGTAATTATTCCCTAATACTCTCTGCAAGCTAGTTTGCATATTCCTTTGACATACGTGAGACAAAATAAGGTCTACCAGTTCATACTTTGACATGGTTTGGAGTAATCTGCATTAAGACTACCAGAGGCATTTTTTGCTGTATGAAGAGGCATTAATAATCAATTTGAATGCTGTACTGCAGCTCTGGCTATTTGAGCCATCTATATGGGCATTTGATAACGATGTGCAGTAGAGCATATATCTAAACAATTGTTCATTCAGATCAATAAATCACAGATTCATAAAGGACTTAATTATGTGAGGTGCCAATGGCTTTTGAGTCATTAAAAAGTTAAATACTGTCATAAACATGGCCCTCGATTTACACAAATGAGTAATTTGTATTAAAGCTTTGTGTTTGTTTCCTGGTTTGAAAGTAAATATATATTTATTGGCATAGTTGGATGTCGTGAGATTCCCAAAGAATGCCTTGTGCAGCTTCTACATTGGTGGAATAGCTTCAAGGCACACTAAACCGATTTTAAGCTACATAATTTTGAATGTAGTTACATTAAAGATAGCTCTGTTCAGGCAGCATTCAAACAAGGCTCTTCAGTAGTTTGTAAAATATATGAAAATTAAATTATGGATGCAGATTGCTTTACCATGTTACACAGTTATGAATGATTTAGCACTAAAAACCTGTAGAGCAAGTTCATGATGGGAAAGGGGGAGAGAATGTATCACGGGGCACATCTACGTTTGCATATTAATGTGATGCCGTTAACTCCAGTGCATATCGTGCCAGAGTTTATTGCTCCCAGACGCTGCATTTTCCATGTGCGCCTGGGACTGCAGCACACTGAGCTGTGTCAGAGCAACCCCAGCTGGCAGGAGATCCAGGGAGTCAGCCTACCAGCTTAGGGCTGCTCTGACCTGGCTCAACATGCTGCAGAGGGGCTGGCTGGGGCACAAGGGTGCTTCAGTGTGGGGCTAGCCAGTAGGCAGCCCCTGTACTGAAACCCCTTCGTGCCTCTGCCAGTTACATCAGCATCTACACATGCATTGCTGCAGAGTAAAAAAACTCTGCAATAGTATAGTACTTGTATTTAGAAGTACTATCCCACTGCAGAATTAGTTAGTTTCTTGCGTTCTAATAGGACTGCATATGTAGATGCAGAGACATTTACTGCAGAGCTAATTAGTCTATTCCACAGTAAATGTCTCATGTAGATGTACCCAGGGAGTTCAAAGGAGGTATTAACTAACATATCAAAAAGCTCTGTGGGTGGGGAACTATTTCATAAATCCCTTCTTGTTAGGAGAAGAAAACCTACATCTTTCTCCTCTAGGTGTAAGTTGCACTAACCTAATTTAAAACACACTAGGTGACACAGGAACAGTTTTTACCTATGTTGCAAAAGATCTATGCTACTTAGTAGATACAAGCTTATAACCTTACAGAGAAATGGGTATTTCCAGATATTGCTATGTAAGAAGTAAAACAATGCTGTTAGATTTTTGTTTTTGTAGTTTCAATCTGCCTTTCCATGAGAAACGGCTCATGATTCTAAGCAGGAGTGCTTAGTATCTCAAGCTCTTTTATAGACATGCCAATTCCTCTTTCCATAATTAATATAAAACTATTTCCTATCAGCCATAGGACTCAGGACCCCAGCCCAGTTTTTCCCATGGTAAATCAAAGCACCACTTCTGGGCAACTTATTAACTCTGTTTGGCAAACATGTGGGTCCTTAGTTATGTGATGTACAAGTGATGGCCACTTCTGTGTGTGATCTGCTAGTGCACTGCTTTACAGGAAGTTAGAGTAGAAAGGCATGCCAAATTCTGCCACTGGTACAAGCTCCATAGTAGACTTTGTGCCAGTAGAGAATTGAACCTAGTGGCACTCTGCTCCATCATGCCTTTCCATCCATGTCAAAGATACGCAACAGTCATTCCTTAACTGAAGTAAGGTGGGAAAGGCAGTTAGTGTTGAAGATAGGGTAGATTCCCTGCCAGCTATTTCCAGATGTCTTGAGGATTTTTTGTACTGCTTGGCCTTGGCAGACTAGAGAATTTGGTCCTTGGGAATCTTAGCTAGTAAAGTAAAGCTTTATATTTACACCCTGTCCATTCCTTGGATAACTTGCAGTGTTGGTGTGGTGCATGTTGAATGACACAGCTTCGTTTCACTAATAACTAAGGCCTATGGGGATGGTCCCAAAAACAAATCCCATCTAAGCCCATATGCAGGGACTACCAATGGAAGTGGATTCAAGAGCAGCCCTCAGGTTTTCCAGTATATCCTTGTAGTCAGAGCTATGCTCCTCTGCATGATAGATTCGATCGGCTTTCTGCCACAGATGGTCTATAATCTCTTCAAGTTTCAGCAGTTTCTGGGTCACCAATGCCTTTTGGCTGAGGCTGGAAATCTGGATCAAAAACATACACGTGGGACAGATGTAAAAAATCATTACATTTCTAATTGGAAAATTCTACTTCATGGAACTCTAGGCAGACAAATATCAGTATTTTTTTTTTTACCTTCAATTGTTATAGCAGAAAGGCAAGTAAGCACATGTTGCAGTTGGGCTGTTAAACCTAGTAATTAAACCCTGCTGCCAGTTCCTTGTGAAGCAATACAGTGAATAGATCAACCCACCCTGCTCATAAGCCCCTGGCACTGTCATCTAGCCCTGTGTGATAGATTAGGCATGTAGGGCCTTATTCTGGTATGCTAGGACAACAGAGGGCCTGATCTGGTCCACAGAGAGCCCCCCGCTATTCATCTAACCAATGGGGTCAAAACTGTGAAAACATCTGATCTATTGCATCAGGATTTTGGTGGGACTGTCACCACCTTTTCATCATGCATAAGTAAATTCTTAGAAAGAAATTAATTAAATGTTGTGGGGTGGAGGTAGTTAAAATAACCTCTACAAGGCAAATGCAAAAGAAGATACAATTTACTTTCTTCTCCATTGGGGAAAAAAAAAGCTCTGTGTATTTGTAAGAGCCTTATCTAAAGCTCTGTGTATCCTTCATAAAACTAGATGAAAATTCTGCAGAAAGGCCTTCTCCCTTTGTTGCAGCAGATGAAAATATCTGCACGTCTCAAGTCAATAAAATGACCAATAACTCTGTTCAGTTATCATTATTTGTTAGTTTAGTATTAATTTCTGTTTTTAACTTGATCCTTAAACTTTCAATATGTGCTAACTGCACTGATAAAACACAGCTGCCTTTTAGAAACTGGAAGGGGAACTATGTGCTTTTGTTCCTGGATGTGGGACAACCCAAGTTTTTAACATTAATGGAACTGTAGAGATGGTTAGAGATCGCAGATAAGATACTGGAACTTGTGCAGTAACATCCAGTCAGGCTGTAATACTATCCATACTGGGCGCATCTACACATGCATTAATGCACTTTTCCTAACGCACATTTAGTACCTCCAATGTGAGGTACTAAATAAATGCATGTTTGGCTGCCCTAATGTGCAGTAGCGAAAGCACGCTTTTTTTTAGTGACGCTTAACATGCAGTAGCCTATCTTACTGTGCAGTAGCATATTAGCACAGTTTTTTATGTGATGCTTTAATGCTCAGTAAAATAGGCTACTGTACATTAAAGCACACATGTAGCTGCACCCACTGAGTAGAAACTTTATTTCCCAAGTAATCCTACTCATGCTGTAAGGTGAATAGGGTACCCTGGGATGATGTTTGAAAGGTTTTATTTGCAACCATGAAGGTGGAAAATAGAAAAACAAAGGTCCAGATTCTAGCAGAATCTACTGGAAAAAATAAAATAATGCTGTACCACTATGTAATATACATGGCTCTTAATACAGCCTGGTTTACATACAACTGGGAGAGAAAGACGTAAGTATTTTCCACTTTTAAAAAGAGAAAAATTAAACTTTTTTGTACTTGGTCCTTCTTACTGAAACTGGCTAAAATGGGAGAGCCTGGATCATAATGTGCACAGTGTGTGTACAGGGCATGTGGGATGTACAGGCAGTTGAGATTCCTCTGTAGTGCTGCCTTCTCACTGAATGTCTTTCTTTCCCTTTTTTTTTTTTAAATGTTCAGGCTTCAGGCAGCACCATTAAGCTCCATGCAGGTCTGCAGTAAGATACACAACAGAAAAAGACAAATGCAGTGATGCTACATTGAAGGAATCAGAACTCAGGGTAGAGGTGATAACTTTTATTAGACCAACTAGATTTTTGCAAAAAAAAAAAAAAAAAAAAAATTATTGCAAGCTTTCAGGTACAAACACCCTTCATCAGGCATAGGAGAAAAGATTGTAAAAGTTTTCCTATGTAGAACTTTTACAATCTTTTCTCCTATGCCTGATGAAAAAGCCCGGCAGGAAAAATTATGCTGAGGGGAAACCAGCACGGGTTCGTAGCAGGTAGATCATGCCTGACTAATCTAGTCTCTTTTTATGACCAGGTTACAAAACACCTGGATGCAGGAGTAGGGGTTGACGTTGTTTACTTAGACTTCAGAAAGGCCTTTGATACGGTATCCCACCCCATTCTGGTGAACAAGTTAAGAGGCTGTGACTTGGATGACTACATAGTCCGGTGGGTGGCGAATTGGCTAGAGGGTTGTACCTAGAGAGTCGTAGTGGATGGGTTGGTATTGAACTGGAAGGGTGTTGGCAGTGGGGTCCCGCAGGGCTCGGTCCTTGGACCGATACTCTTCAATGTCTTCATCAGCGACTTGGACGAGGGAGTGAAGTGTACTCTGTCCAAGTCTGCGGATGACACAAAACTGTGGGGGGAAGCGGACACGCCGGAGGGCAGGGAACAACTACAAGCAGACCTGGACAGGTTGGACATATGGGCAGAAAACAACAGAATGCAATTCAACAGGGAGAAATGCAAAGTGCTGCACCTAGGGAGGAAAAATGTCCAGCATACCTACTGCCTAGGAAATGAC
>NW_005842641.1:48376-85477 GCF_000455745.1 Alligator sinensis
TTCCTGCCTATGCAGGGGGTTGGACTCGATGATCTATTGAGGTCCCTTCTGACCCTAACATCTATGAATCTATGAAGGGTGTTTGTGCCCAAAGGCTTGCAATTAAATACTTTTTTTTTCAAAAATCTAGTTGGTCTTATAAAAGAGATCACCTCTACCACGAGTTCTGATTCCTTTTGCCTCTAGACCAACATGGCTACAACCTGGATACGTGATGCTATGTTGAGACTCTGACCGATATACACTTGAGGCTATCTCCATTCCATGTTCTCTCTGAATAACCCTATCTTCCTGTCTTCTGACATGTATCCACTAGCTGGGACAATTCTAATAGCAGTGTGTCGCATAGGGATGTAGAGAGGGAAGTAGCAGAGATGCTCAGAAGGAGATCACTTGCCTCCTAACCCCTTATCAATAAGAGGGAATTTTATTCCTGTCCTTTAATCAAGAGTTCAGACCAAATTTCATCTGTGAGCAGAGCCCTGTATCTCATCACCTCATTCTTGATTTTCTCAACTGTTTTCTGATCCTCCTTATGTTGAAAGTTGAGAGCCTTCATAGCTTGATTAATTTCCCTAAATAGAAGTGATAAGAAGATTTATTACATATACATGGCAGAATATCAAAAAATAACTATGAGGAGAAATTAAGTTACTGTTCTATCAGGACACAAGCCAAGTTTCTTCCAACCTGTGCCGAATTTTCTCATTAGCCTCTTGTGCGTGAAATCGAGGTAAGAGGTTATGAGTAGTGTAAGGGGCTGAAAGACAGAATGTTCTTCCCATACTGGCATGGGTCCATCACCAGATTTTGCCTTGAGAGTACAGAATTATAGAGTAGCAGCAGATGTGGTGGGGTTCTAGGTGGGTATCAGGGAAGTATGATTATCACATTAAACTTTTTAGGTGCTGGCATATTACCCATATTTCATTCAGTACACACATTTAAGGACAATGTTCTTCCCCTGAAGTTATTTCTGAAGAAGTGTCACAACACACTACGTTGCTGGAATGCAGGCTTTCCACTGAGAAGCAAAACTGATAGGTTGACTGGTCCTAAGGCCCTGGTCTTAGGTACAGATGTTATCTGTTACAGGGTTATCGCTTCTTGGCCTCTTGTGGGTTAAGATCAAGCTTAACTATTAAAGTCAGTGGAGTTGCTAGTTTGATCTTATTTACATGCACACACACACACACAATCAGAATTGGGACCTTAGTCTTGAAAGATCTCATATCACTTTTTATCAAGAGAAAGGTGTAACGGCTAAAATTTTAATTAAGGCATGAGTTCTCAATGTTTATCCATAATATAGATCAGAACTTAATAGTGTTTCCTGGATCTCTTGCTTCATGTTTGAGAATCCATGATGTGTCTGTGGCATCTATGATAATTGCTTACAAGGAAAAAGAATCAATATTGGAAAGGTACTTGGGTATTGTGGCAGGGCACGGTGTGTGCCTGCCACTTTAAGGGCCTGGAGCTGGCAGCTGCCAGGTGCCTGATGAGGGTCGCCTTTTTGGATCTGGGGCTGTCCATATAAACAGGGGAGTTCTGCTGCTGGAGGCCAGGCAACAACACCGCCTGGCCAGAGGACTGCTGGTATCACCTGGAGGTGAGGGAGGAGCTGTCGGGGATGGTCAGGAGGCTCCTGGTCCTGGGCATAACCTAAAACTGCACCCTGCCGGGAGTGGGTGGCCTGGTGGGGCTCCCAGTGGCGCGGGAGCCCCCAGGAAATGCCAGGCCAGTTACCACTCTGGTGAAAGGTGGGTTGGGGCGCCTTAACCCCTAGCCCCCACAACCGGGTGGGTTACCCCTTGTTGGGAGGGCCCGGAGGGTGGACCCTTGGAGAGAACGAATAAAGGCCATAGACTCAGGCTTGTCTGAGCTTCCCCCAACTGGTCCAAGCTGGGGCCAGGACTGGAAGGGTCAAAGGGCTGGGGGCCCACCACGAGGAATGCCCAAGAGCTGCACACCTGGGGTCCCGGCTGGCCTGGAGGTGGGCCAGTGCTAGAGAGCCGAAGGTCCCAGTGGGGGGATCACACCCAAAGGGAGATCAGTTCAGGGAGCTATGGTGCCCGGTATGATGGCGGAAGAGACCACCTGAGGGGAGGAATCCAGGTGGGGTTCAACAGTCGGATTCTGGGGCCCAGTGTGGGGGCCGGTGATGAGGAGAACTATAGATGCCACCTGTGAGGTTTGGGTTGCAGTGTAAGGGAGGAATGGAGCTGCAGATAGCGCCCCCCTGGCATCGGGGCATGAAATGGGCATCCTCCCGCTTATTAACATCTGATTAACTAATTAACAACAAGGCATGGCAGGAGAAAAGGCGGGCGGTTAGCCCAGGAACAGGTGGGTGGGCCACGGTTAGATCAGCCTCGAGCAGGCCCCCGTTACAGGTATCTTTAGCTTTCTTTAATGCTCGCAATGAGCACCATTTTGCCAGCCAGTTTTTTTCCTTTCCATTGTCTATTAGCAACCGTACTATGAACCACAGTTTAACACTCATAGAATTAGAGCATTTATATTTCATTTCACTTGTGAAATTATGGTAAAACAGAGAAGTCTGACTGATCCTCCCTATGTAAGTTAAGACATCCAACTTCAGGTCCAGAGCAGTCTGGACAACCTGAGTGAGATGAGAGACAGCGATGGGGCCCACAGAAGCACCTCCTGACTGTAGAGGTCTTGGCAGAGATGAGAATTTTGTAAAGTGGGTGCAGGGGGTTGAATAATGATGTGGCAGAAGAACATCTACACTTCCTTCCATCTACCTCCGCAATCCCAAGTGATGAACTTTAGGAACTTGGAAAGGTAGGCTTTGGAGTCTGTGGGGGAGGTTTAATTGAGGTGTGTGCAGGATAAAAATTGACTTGGGGAGCATCCTCCAAGTCACTTATTGCACAATCTCTGCTATATTGTAAGTATGCAGCATTCATGAGACTGTGCAGTGTGCTGCTTGGTTTTCAAATGCGGTGTCTGCTAAAAGGAACAGGAAGAGAGAGAAGCTTTCTTTAGCCAGAGCATGTACAGTGACTCACTCTCTGACCATCTCATTTGGCTCCAGAATCACTCTCTCCAATAAGGTGGCCTGAACACTTTCATCCTGTAAGTGGAGGGTGACAATGGCACGACAGGCCTCCTTTCGTACTCCTGGCTTCTCCTCATAGTGAACAGCCCAAAGAAGAAGACGTTTCAGCTGGGGGCTAACATGGCCTATTTGGCCCAATGCTGCCAAAGAAAGAAAAAATAAATGATGTTGATGATTTTCCATCTGATGATTTTCCATGCTAGGAGCTGGGTGGGAGCATTAACTCAGGTGCTTATTTCTGTGTATTAGGTTTCTAAAGGACTTAATGTTTGTAGAATCTTAGAAAATACAGTGTTTACCTGCAGGGTCAGAAGAGGTCTGCAGCAGACAGTTGTGTTACTATTACAAAAAATGGCAAACAAGTAATGTGCTCTGGGCCAATTGTGAAGTGCTGCCTAGGAGAGGAAGAGGGGACCTCAGTAGCAGATGGTAATGGTTTATATTCTGAGGCATGAAATTTGATTACATCCTTCTTAGCCTGCACAGCTATAATTATTTACTGGTCATAACCTTACCCCATCCTTTTCAGCAATCCATCATTTGATTTGTTTACATTGTAGAGGAATAAAATTCACAGGACAATTATGATTCTGAAAGTGACATTTAAAAAAAAATATTTGAAATGCAGCACTTCTTGATTTCACTGAGTGACTATGTTGGGTAGCAAGCTTTAAGAAATGCACTTTTTAATAATCACAGTGTGGAAAATACTAAGAAGGCTGCAGCAATACAGGAAAACAAAATATATATATAAAATTGAAGAATCCTGTTATGGTGACTTGTAAACATTTCAGTTTGATACAGAGAATAGATTGAAAGGCTAAGCATTCACACTGCATCTAATGCACCTATAACAGTATAGCTGTGTTATGCATCCTTTAGACAGGAAGGATGGACTAGGAGCATAGGCAATGCAAAAGTGCTAACAGTGGAGGGGCTGCCACTGCCTCTTCACTGCTGCTGCCACCAGGGGGGTCCCTGCTGCCAGGCATTGCCAAGGTAATACGTTTTTTTTTTAATTTCCTTCCCATTCTCTGTCTACTATTCTATTTTATTCCTTCATTTCTTCTCCCCCCACACCTACTCAACATTCTCTCTCTTACTGTTTCAGTTAGATTTGTGGAAAAGCTGAATTCAAGACATGCTTTACACTTCATCTGAAGGCCATGAGATTACTGATTATTTTAATCTCCTCCAGCAGTACCCTCTCAAGTCTTGTTCCAGTCACTCATAAATCCTTACAGATGATTGTTTTGTAATTCCTGAGAAGCATAGCTCCTGAGGTAGAGTCAATTAGATACCTTGGACAGCTCCCAAGCAGGCCTTTAAGATCTACCAAAGGTTCTGTATCTGATCAAATATTCTATGGAAAGCCATGGAGTTGGCAGGGGACAAGACTGAAAATTAGCACAAGCTTTTATAAGATTTATGCTGCACCCTACAAATTATACATGGATTACAAAATCCAAATGATGAATTAATTAATTTACTATCTTGGATTTTAGACACTTGTATAGGTTGCCCATACTTGCTACACTGGATTCTGGCATTTAAAACTGATAACTGAAGAATTTATAGCATGGTAGGGATTGTTCCTCTTGCTGGACTGCAGTGGTTTTGGGTACCATGCTGTCCCATTTCCAACAAAAACTCCATCAGAAAAGTTTTTTTTTCCTGGTGTGGAATTTAGACAAATGGTCTTATTTAAAATGTTAACAGTCAGTCCTTGTAGGACACACAGAATAGCAAAGTTTCAGAATACATGTCCCTTGTTAGATTTCTTACTCTGTTTGAAGGACACTGGTATAATGTTACTATTAGATTTACTCTGTTCATGGGTGTCATGTCTAGCATTAACATTTATTTTAAAAACTTATTTTTGGAATTCAAAATGTATTTTCTTTTAAAAACCAAGTAAATGATTAAAATCCTCATGAAGAACAGTCTTTTAAGGAAATGGCTTTTTAGCAACAAATTCTGCAGTACCTCTGATGGCAAAGGCCTTGATTTTCCAGTGAGGGTCAGTCTGCATTGTCTTCAAAAGGCATTTAAGGACCTGAGACAGAAGAGTACCACTGTTAATGGTATTCTTATCATGATTTATTATACATATAGGATCATACATACATATGATGCTGTATAGGATGCAACCTGCAACACACACTGAACAGATTCCTCCCCTAAAGAGTTTAAAGGCTAACAGAACATGTGAAAACAATAGAGGACAGAATTCACACAGGGTAGAGCATGGACATTATACTTGGAATGCTTCAGGAAAAAGATGGGTTTCTGAAGGTTTTTGATCAGGAATTGGAGCGAGGAAGCTTGCTTTGCAGCCCATTAGTTGGAATATTGTCCTGGTGTGTGTAAGGTGATATGGGAGTAGCTAGAAGGGGAAATTAAGAAAGCAGGAGATGGTAATTGGAGACAAGAGGATTTGTTTTGTAGAGAATCATCAGATTTGTGATCAGAAGGGTTGAGAGGAGCAATATGCTATTGGTATAACCTCTACAGGAAGTCCTTGACTCCTGGCAAAGAACACATGCCCTTTCAGGACAGGGACTGATTCCTTCTCAATTCAGAACCTGCCTGGGTAGTGCCAGAACTACTGGCCTTGATGACCACTTTATTTATTTATTTATTTTGCTTGCCACAGAAATTCACAGAATCTTTTACTTGACAATGCAGACATATAGTCTGCAAAGGTTCTTTTTTCTCCAGGGTTCTGTTCTGGTTCCAGCTAGGAAGAGATGAGATGACTGCAAATTTAGGAGCAATTATTCCAAATGTCAACTAAACTTTCTGTAAGCTACCTCAACATTTCATAGTTGTTTGGTCTCCAGGTGAAAGTCTAAGGATGTATATATGCAGTGAGCAAAGACTGTTCTTGACTGAGTCAGTTTGTTCCACTGTCCCCTTTACCCATATTTGTATACCTGTTTGCAGTATCTCAACATGCCCTGCCATTTGAGACATAATTATTTTTAATTCTGTATGGAAAGAAATATCCACAAGCTACAATTACTCAGCTCTGTATCACCAGCATCCTCAAGACATTCCTCCTTCTAACAAGCAAAAATAAAATAAAAGGAGCATAAGCTGCTTTCACTTTGCACTCAGGAACAGTATAAAGGGTTTTTGCCACTCACAGTCTCATCTTTGATCCTGAGGGCTCCAGCTGTAAGGCAAGCTTCCCGCCGCACTGCAACAAAGTCATTGGAGAAGCACTGGAGAAAGCCAGGGAGTAGCTTAGCTGTCATGAACCGTAGCCAACCAATCAAAGAGAGAGCTTCGACCTTTGTCCGGCAATCTCCCCTTTTCAGCTTCACCCTGAGAGCACAGATACACACTTAATGAGTGACTGTTAGAGCTAGTGTGCATGCCTCAGAAAGATGCACACAAAAATGACTCCTGATTTTCCACCAACTCCCTTTACATATATGGCTACATATTCTTTATAGGCCACATCCTTTTTATGAACTGGAAACTAACAATGAGGGATGTACATAAACAGCTCCACAAAATTCACCCAAAACCTTATTTTTCTTCAGCTGCTGATCCATAAATTCTCTGGGTACGTACAGCTGTCCAGTTGCTGTGCTTAGAGTTTCCAGGACATTCTTAGCACTGTGAAAATATTTGAAGCGAGAACTGCTCTCCTTATCCTAGCACCCCCAGGCATTCCCAGCATATCTTGAACAGTCCTGGGGAGCCTCAGGGACATCAGAAATTAGTGCCATCATTTGAGCAGCCCCAGAGAGTGCCAAGAGCTGCTCAACATAAAACAGTGGGAATCGGTACTCAAGGAGCCATGGTAGCAAGGTCTTCACAAGGCTCCCTGGTGGGTTCCCAGGGAGCGAGTCACTCTCTCTCCCTTCCTCCCTCCTCTTTGGGAGAGGGGAGGGAGAGTGGAAGACTGTGGGATACTGAGACTCCTAGGGAACCCCATCAGGCTATTAGGGGTATGTGAAGCGGGCCCTATTCGATTTGGATTCGGATTCGGTCTGAATTGGGGACAGTGATTCAATTCGTTGATTAGGATCACTGTCCCTGATTTGATTTGGCAGAATCTGAATCTGAAGATTTGATGCTGATTCAGTGAATCAGCTATTTGGACATAGACATAGCTTTAAATGTTTTTTCTACATACCTTGAGGTACCACCGCGGCTTGTGAATCCTGTGATGCTGGGGCACACGGAGCATCCCACAGGAGTGCGGGGGGACCCTCCACATGCTTGGCGGCAAACCCGGAAGTGGACCAGAAATACTTCTGGTCCACTTCTGGGTCTACCAGGGAGTGTGCATGCCCCCCTCCCCCCCAGTGATCAGCTGTGGGGAGCCTGGGTTTCCCCCCAGACCCAGGAGGCACCAGTCACTGAGCTGGGGGGGAGGGTAGGCGGGCAACATGCTCCCCAGCAGACCTGGAAGTGGACCAGAAATGCTTCTGGTCCACTTCCGGGTCTGCTGCCAAATGTGCTGGGAAACCCCCTGTGCTTCTATGGGCCACTCCATACACCCCAGCATCTCAGCATTCATGAGCCGCCTGCTACCTTGAGATGTGTAGAAAAAACAATTAGAGTTGTGTCTATGTCTGAATTGCTGAATCTTTCCGAATCTCTCCAAATTGGAGGGTTCCAATTCGATTCAAACAGATTAAAGGGTCCTCTGACTTTATTTGGATTCAGAGATTCGGCCACTGAATCGGGCTGAATCTCTGCCGAATTGAATCACGGACTGAAGCTTCACACAGCCCTACATGCTATGTGTAACTGATCAGGTATCACACATAGCACTAGAAAACAGCAAAGTTTCTGTTTCAAGAGCTAATAGTTTGTGATAGAATCACTAGGGGTGTTTTTCTACTGAAAGCTGCTTGAACACCCATACATTCTCTATTTCTGCTGAGGAAAAAGTGTTTTTCCCAACACAAACATAATGCCTGTCCACATCCTCTGATTTCCTTATTTCTTTGGATTGCAAAGTTTTCCCAACTTAGAAGAGAGGTTCCTAACTTAGCACCTTTCCCCACATTTACTAGTTGGGACAAGAAATAGTTTCATTTTGTTGATCTAAAAATTAAGTTGAGCCTGTGTTAATGAGATGAAATGTTAACATTGGGAAAAGTGTCTTCGCAGACAGGCTCGCTAACCTGAAAAGGAGGGCTTTTAACTACGTTTGCTGGGGGATGGAGACCAAAGCCCTGAGGTAAATGAGGAAGCAGGAGACCTGGAGGAAGAGCAAGCAGGAGGGGGCAACAGGGGAGGTGCTTTCACACTTCCTGAGAAATCAGGGCAATCAACTAGTTACCTCAGGTGCCTGTATACAAATGCACGGATCCTGGGAAACAAGCAGGAAGAACTGGAAGTCCCTGCACAATCGTGGAACTATGACGTGATTCAAATAACAGAGACTTGGCGGGAGCTCACATGACTGGAGCATGGTCATGGATGGGTACAAACAGGAAAGACAGGCAGGGGAGAAGAGGAGGAGGAGTTGCACTTTTTGTAAAACAGCCATATGATTTCTCAGAGTTTCAGTATGGAGCTGGAGATAGGCCTGTTGAGAGTCTCTGGGTTAGGGTCAGAGTGGAGAACAACAAGGGTTGTTGTGGTAGGGGTCTGCTATAGACTACCAGACAAGAAGGAAGTGGTGGATGAAACCTTCTTCAAACAGCTAGCAACAGTTTCCCAATCACAAACCCTGGTTCTCATAAGGGACTTCAATCACCCTGACATCTGCTGGGAGGGCAATACAGCAGTGAGCAGGCAATCCTGGAAGTTTTTGAAGAGTATTGGGGACAACTTCCTGGTGCAAATGCTAGAGCAGCCAACTAGGGGCCATGCTCTTCTTGACCTGCTGCTCACAAACAGGGAAGAATTGGTGGGGAATGCAGTAGCAGATGGCAACTTGGGCAGCAGTGACCATGAGATGATTGAGTTCAGAAGCCTGAGGAAAGAAAGGATGCAGAGCGGCAGAATAAGGACCCTGGACTTCAGAAAAGCAGACTTCGACTCGCTTAGGGAACTCAAGGGCAGGATCCCTTGGGAACCAGTCTGATGAGGAGAGGAGTCCAGGAGAGCCGGCTGTACTTTAAAGAAACCTTACTGAGAGTGCAGAAACAAACCATCCCGATGTACAGGAAGACTAACAAGTATGGCAGAAGACCAGCTTGGCTTAGCGGGGAACTCTTCAGTAAACTAAGTCACAAAAAGGAAGCCTATAAGCAGTGGAAACTTGGACAAATAACTAGGGAAAAATATAAGATCACTGCTTGGGCATGCAGGGATGAAGTCAGGAAGGCCAAAGTGCAATTGGAGTTGCAGCTAGCAAGGGATGTGAAGGGTAACAGGATGAGTTTCTACAAGTATGGTCAGTAGCAAGAGAAGGATCAGGGAAAGTGTGGGACCCCTACTGAATGAGGAGGCAACCTTGTGACAGAAGTTGTAGAAAAGGCTGAAGTGCTTAATGCCTTCTTTGCCTCAGTATTCACAGGCAAGGTCAGCTCCCAGACTACTGCACCAGGCAACATAGTTTGAGGAGGAGGTGAGCAGCCTTCAGTGGTAAAAGAGCTGGTTAAGAACTTTTTAGAAAAGCTGGATGCATACAAGTCCACGGGGCTGAATGGGATGCACCCGAGGGTGCTGAGGGAGTTGGGTGATGTGATTGCAGAGTCACTGGCCATCATCTTTGAAAACTCATGGCAATCAGCAGAGGTCCTGGGTGATGGGAAAAGGGCAAACATACTGCCCATATTTAAGAAAGGGAAAAAGGAGGATCCAGGGAACTATAGACCAGACAGCTTCACCTCAGTCCCTGGAAAAATCATGGAACAGATCCTCAGGGATCATTTCTAAGCACTTGGAGGAGAAGAAGGTGATTAGGAAGAGTCAGCATGGATTCACCAGGGGCAAGTCATCCCTGACCAACCTGATTGCCTTCTATGATGAGATGACTGGCTCCGTGGATGTGGGGAGACTGGTGGATGTGGTGTAACTTGATTTTAGCAAGGCTTTTGATACGGTCTCCCACAACATTCTCACAGGCAAGCTAAGGAAGTACAGGCTGGATGAATGGACTATAAGGTAGATAGAAAACTGGCTGGAACATCAGGCTCAGAGGGTAGTAATCAATGGCTCAGTGTCTAGTTGGCAACTGGTATCAAGTGGAGTGCCCCAGGGGTCGGTGCTGGGGCCAGTTTTGTTCAATGTCATTATCAAGGACCTGGAAGATGGCACAGAGTGCACCCTCAGCAAGTCTGCATATGACACCAAGCTGGGGGGGAGCAGTAGATACACTGGAGGGTAGGGCTAGGAGTCAGAGTGACCTAGACAAATTGGAAGATTGGGCCAAAATTAATCTCATGAGGTTCAACAAGGACAAGTACAAAGCCCTGAACTTAGGACAGAACAATCCCATGCACCAGTACTGGTTGGGGGCTGACTGGATGGGCAGCAGCTCTGCAGAAAAGGACCTGAGAGTCACAGTGGAGAATAAACTGAATATAAGCCATCAATGTGCCTAGTTGCCAAGAAGACTAACAGCATGCTGGGCTGCCCTGGTAGGTGTGTTGCCAGTAGGTCAAGAGAAGTGATTATTTCCCTCTATTCAGCACCGGTGAGGCCACATCTGGAGTACTGTGTTGTGTTTTGGGCACTCCACTACAGAAAGGATGTGGACAAATTGGCAACAAAAATGGTGAAGGAGCTGGGGTATATGACTTACGAGGAAAACATGAGAGAACTGGGTTTATTTAGTCTAGAGAAGAGGGGACTGAGAGGGGTTTTAATAGCAACCTTCATCTACCTGGAGGCGGGGGTTCAAAAGAAGATGGAGCTAGACTGTTTTCAGTGGTGGCAGAAGGCAGAACAAGGAGGAATGGTCTCAAGTTGCAGCAAGGGAAGTTTAGGTTAGATATTAGAAAGAATGTTCTCACTAGGAGGGTAGCAAAACACTGGAACATGCTACCCAGGGAGGTGGTGTAGTCTCCATCTTCAGAGGTTTTCAAGACCTGGCTAGACAAAGTCTTAACTAGGATGATCTATTTGGGGATGGTCCTGCTTTGAGCAGGGGGCTGGACTAGATGACCTCCCGAGGTTCCTTCCAACCCTAATTTTTCATGATTTTATGATTTATTGTAGACCATAGGGCAATTCAGAACAGTAAGAGTTAAAAGGGTGCGAGTGTGAAGTTCTGTGGATGCCAGAGTGTATCACAGTGTATCCAGGAAGAGCACACACCAACTGCTGAAGCTTCCTTAGCCTGATGAAGGGTTTTTGAACCTGAAAGCTTGCTTAATAACTATTCTCCAACCATTTGGGTTGGTCTAATAAAAGATATCAAATTCACCCAAGGAACCTTGCCTGCCTATGTCCTTAGACCAACACGGCTACAACCCAGACCCCTGTGACCGCGCACCTACCTTTCATTCTATCCAGGAAGAGCACACACCAACTGCTGAAGCTTCCTTAGCCTGATGAAGGGTTTTTGAACCCGAAAGCTTGCTTAATAACTATTCTCCAACCATTTGGGTTGGTCTAATAAAAGATATCAAATTCACCCAAGGAACCTTGTCTGCCTATGTCCTTAGACCAACACGGCTACAACCCAGACCCCTGTCACAGTGTATCTACTTTTCATTCCATCCAGGAAGAGCACACACCAACTGCTGAAACTTCCTTAGCCTGACGAAGGGTTTTTGAACCCGAAAGCTTGCTTAATAACTATTCTCCAACTATTTGGGTTGGTCTAACAAAAGATATCAGATTCACCCAAAGAACCTTGTCTGTCATAGTGTATCAGAACATTTGTAATTTGATCAAGGACATCCTGAGATGGGCGGAATCAGTATGTACTGACATAGGGGATAAGAAAAGTGTTTAGGATAGTACAAAAAACCCCTGGTACATACCTGAGAAGGTATGTAGGAATCTTATGATTAAATAAGTTAATTAATCCACAAATTGTAAAGTGTTTGCAGTCAAATGTTATTGATATTGAACATGTTGTGGGCAGTGATGCAGGCTCGATTTAAGTGCTTCTAAAGCATATAAAAAGGTAGAATAGAAGTGCACTTTGGATATGTATTTAATCCTGCCCTATCCCTGTTGTTGTCTAGTCTGATCACTTGGCTGACAGTATGATTAAAAGCTACCCTCAGTTTACACTCACTGAATAGCTGCTTCATTCTTATTTGAATTGTATTTGAATTGTATTGTATTGTACCCTACAGTAGGACTTAACAGGTCCTTGAAAGCAACAACAATCTATCTTGGTTTACACAAGTGTATTAAGTAACTATTTTCCCAGGAAAGTTTCTAAGTAGTCTATGTAACAATTTCTGGGCTTGTGAAAGAATGCTCTTGCAATTATTATGGCTATCATTTTAATTTAAAAGGTTCCTAAATACAGAATGTATTTGAAGGCCTGATCATTTCCTTTTTCATGTCCTTGTGTGACAAGGTATTTAGCAGAATTCATAGATTTATTGGAATCTGACAGGGCCACTCCATGAGTGCTTCTGTTATGGCCTCAAACTTGTGAACTCTAGACTGTCAACAGTGTGCCTTAGTGTCCACACCACCTGACCCCACTTGAAGGATTGAGGACTGTCATAGCCTAGATTTACAGAATACCTCCTAATTCCACATTGTTTGTGCTGTCGCAAACCTGGCATAATTCACTGCCAATTTAGGCGTAGATTTTTGAAAGTATTTAAGCACCTAACCCTCATTGATGGGAGTAGACTCCAAAATAATTTTGAGGATCTGAGTATAAAGTTTAAATAGACTCTAATATTTAAAAAGGAAATACTAGTGCAGCAGCAGGCTGACAAAGTAACAAAGGACTTAGGTGATAATAGCGCTGATCTTTTTCTAACAATAGCAAAGCTACCAAGATAGCTGACTATCACCTGAGTTGGTCGTGAACTTCCTTTCCAAACTTCATGTGCCCCAGTGCCAGGGCAGCTGCCTGGCGCACATCTAATTTCCAGTCTTTCCACATCAGCTGAACAAGCTTGTTCTTTAGGTCCTATACACAAGATAATGAAGTTACACACTGCAGCATTAATTAACCACTGGCTCTGATTGCCAAACACCACTTTAAAATTGGATTTTTGTTAAAGGCTTAAATATTAGCTTAATGGTACAGACATACAAGTACTTGCCCTAGGGTAACTGATATCATTCTGTAAATTGCACCAAGATCAGGAATGCATAGATGTACAGTTATCCCAGCACAGCTTGCACTATTGGCAGCTATTGTTGTGCTTTGCTGCTTGTGACTAGCAAAACTGATAACCGTCTGCTTGCCCTTTAGTAAATGACTTCCCCCTGTATGAAGTGATACCATTCCAGTTTTACTTCTGTTGGGGTTTTTTTTGGAATAATTCTCCACCTGGTTGTGTGAAGTTACCCTATCTTAGGGGTTTGCATAATCTGTTCACTGCCATTTTTACATTGGCATAAGCAAATCATGCTGGTATAAACATTTCCTCTGTCCATGCCCAAATTCTGCTGTTTTTGTAGTTGAGATTAAAATTATCTGTTCAAGTCAATCAGTAATTTATCATTTACTTCACTGGGAGCAAACCAGGGCCAGGACTGTGGGTTTTACGGTCTTACCCTTAACAGAAAGTTGTGCAACCACGTAAGGAAAGGCAGTGTCCTCCTATACTCACCATGGGAATTTCCTAAAAACCGAAGGGCTATACTTGGGATTTGATCCTGCAGGATGCCATTACCCTTACAATTCCTACTGAAGTCAATGGGAATTGAGACCACTCAGTACCTTGCAGAATGACGTCTGAAAATTTACATTAAAATGGCTATATTAAAATAAAAGCTCGTAACTCTATTACTTTGTGCACTTGCATCTGCCTTGATTAATGAATAGAAACTGCTGGTTAACTTCCATCAAGAAATCCTTTGCAGTTAATTAGCCACCTTCTCAGTTATGGTGATAGGTAGGCTCTTAGTTACTTGTAATATTTAACCTGTACCTATCCAAGAAGTCCCCAGGAGTTAGAGCAGTTATACCAGCAGCATAATTAGGGTGGGGTGACCAGGGCAGCTGTCCCAGGTGACAACTTGGGGAGGGAGAAGAGTGGGGAAAAAAGCTACTGTTGTCACAGCCACACAATTGCATTGGCAACTCGACTGCAACTAAAGTTGCTACTGTCCATGTGTGTTGCAGCTTCCCTGGGCGCCTTGGGGCTGTTACGCTTCTGAGTTACAGACACAGCAACCTGCTGGATAAGCCTACCTATAAGTATCCCTAAAATATGCAGACTACATATACTACATTCAACACTCATTATAGCTGGTCAGAAGTTTTGTGATGGAAGGTTTTATAAATATTTAAAAAGCAACCATAAATTGTGTTAGCAATACTCTTACAAAATTAAACCTGAATTCAACTATTAAATGGTTTCCATAAAACCATAGGTTTAAAAATACATGTAAGTGTACTCCCTAAGAATGGAAATAGTATTACTGGTTTTTTTTTTAATTATCACAGCACTTAAGGAACCTAGTCCTGACCAGGATATCATTGTACTAGGCACCGGGCAAACACAGATCTCTATTCCTTTGTATTAATGCTGTAACTCAGTGTGGAATTACAAAGCCTTACTTATAGGATTAGTCCCTAATTCTAGAAAGCCATGCTGACTCTGAGTTGAAGGAGAAGTACCAATAAAATTTATTGTAAATCGTGTTGAAGAAAATAATTAAAAACCCTGCTTGTTTAATAGCAAATAAACTAAACAATGATGGGGGTCTTCCTAGGGTAAGAAGCTGCCCATGATTTTTTTATATGCTAACAATAGTATCTAAGCAGAAAATTATATTTCAACCAGAGAAATGTAGGTCGAATATTAGGAAGAACTTTCTAATCAGGTTAGAAAGTACAAAGGAGATTATCTAGAGAGGTAATCTACATTCTAGTTTTGCATATAATATAAAGAAAAGAAAACATCTATAAATCAGCAGATAGTCTGATCTCTGACTAGTCAAAATATAGACCAGATATGGTACCTATATAGATAGATCTAAGGGCACCAATGAGCCCCCTACTTTTTAACTGTGAGGAATCAATCTCCACAGCAACAGATGTGACAGTACTAATGTCTTAGGCCTCAAGACATGAAGGAACTGACAATGTTGCACAGATATAGGGAAGCTAGAAAGGCTGACTGCTATGTGCCCAGGCACAACAAGGGAAGGACCTAGGCAGGTGGCCAGCAGGGGACACATTATGTTGGCTGACAGTAGAGGAGTTGTCCCTATATATCAGGGGTGCAAATACAGGGCCAGATGAGCAGTGCAGGGCCAGTATGCAGGCCAGATTGGATCCATAGACCCGCCCTCCACACTGAAGCTACCCAGAGCATCAGCCCAGGGCAGAGAGGCTCATGCACATAGTTGGCATGGGACATGTGCTGCACGTGGCACCTGCACCAGACTGGCTCTATGTGCTGGCTTCGGCATGCAGGGATAGCCTGTGGGCTCAATCTGAACTGGCCCCAAAGCCACCACACAGGGCCAGTCTGGCATAGGTACTACATACAGCACAGGCCCCAAACCGGCCTCCTGTGCTGTGTGTAGCACCCATCAAGCATGGGTCCAGCCCTGTGCATCGCATGCAGTGCACACCAGATTGGCTCCAAGCCCAGGGCTGGGGCATGCCACATGTGGTACACAGAGTCATTCCAAGACCCACAGGGTGGATTGTATGGCTTCATGGGCTGGATCCAGTCCTTGGGCTGTATCTTTGACACGCCTGCTATATGCAGTCTGCTTTGTATCTGTGAATATGTTTGGGGGAACTACTGAACAGGTGCAACAAGGTAATACTTACACTATGACATTGACTTATGTCTAGCAAGCTTGTAGTGAGTCTTACCTGGCTGACATACCCACGGATGCGGGAGAGAGCCTTGCAGGCCAAAATCCGATCTTTCCACTGGCAACTGTTCAATTTTGCTGCCAGCAGGGAGTACACCAAGCTCTGGAAGGAAGGTAAATTGTTCACATACAGTACATGGTAAAGCAAGCATAGGAGGAACTGGCAGAACATCTAGGAAAGTACATGAAAAGAGCCCCTGGAGAGGGTAAAATCTTATCCACAGGGCTGATGGCTTTGACAGTATTTACAGAAATATTTCCCAAGACTATTGACTAACCCCTGATCAGAACATAAAGGGACAGCTTTTATGTTACAGTCCATAGAGAAATACCAAAGCAAAAAATAAAGCCACAGTAGCAAGTGAGATGAGTTTTGCTTTCTAAGGACAGAACTAAGCAGCACAGCAGGACAGAACTTGCACATTGCAGGAATCTCCTTTGTGGCAGGAGAAAGGATCATGGCCATGGTTCATGGTCAGCAGGGAGAATGAATGATGAAGATGACCAGATATTTTACATGATGAATGCCCTCATAGGGTATGCACAGACATGGATGTTTGGTTCCCTGGGGACAACTAACAGCAGCGCACCTTGCACTGCAGCTACTTGTCCTCAGGGAACGTCCATGCCACGCGCGCTTTGGCACACAACAAGTTACCCCAGGGACAGTAGGGGAGGCTGAGGCCAGCACTATGCTGGCTGCAGCAACCTTATCTGAGGTCCTGGGGGCCTCCCAGGGCAGCAGCCGCAACAATCCTTCCAGACAGATACTAGCTGGCAGCCACAGCACAGTTCCAGGCAGCCTGGCTCTACTGTTCAGCAGTGCATACTGCCTGAGTGTGCGCTGCACTGTTTTGTTTTTTTTCCGCGGTTTTTTTTGGACTCCTGGATATCCAGGGGTCAAAAAAACCTGTGGAAAAAAACCTGGCACAGACCACATTCAGGCAGCATGGTCTTGCAGTGTGGAGAACACCAGACTGCGTGGTATGTGGTGCTGCAAACGTGTTTGTGGTACCACATATCTTATGACTGTGCTCATCTAGACATGCCTGTATTATCTGAGGAACAAGGGCAGAAGAAACCCTTCTGTGGGGAAAGACATCTACATAGAAAAATTAGTTGTTTTAATTTTTTTTTAACAACCCTTGCCAATCCAATAATACATTAAATTAAATGTGGATCCAAAAGACAAGTTACTTCTGCTGTCATATGACTGAGAAGTCCCATGAGATAGCTTTGAATAAAAAAACAGAAGCCACAGCAAAACAAATGCTTCCCTGAATCAGCTCATATCTCAGAATTGACAATGCAGCACTGTGCACAGGATCAGGGTAAGGATTTAGGCAGTGAACAGATCTTTTGCTTGATACCAACATGGGGTGAACTTCAACCACCAGAAGCTAGAGCTGGGAGACAGTGCTGCTCCCAGCCACTCAACTCTTTTTTCTCTTTTTGTTCTGCTTCTCTCCTCCCCCAGAGTGGTACGGTACCTACTGTGCGTTCACTGAGCTGGGTTAATAGAAGACACGCCTGCTTCTCAGTGGTTTCATCATTCTTGTCAAACAGCTGGGAAAGGATTTTAGTCACTACAGGTAATGTGATGATGCCATCCAGTGCCAGGCACTGTGCTGCTGCCCAGCTATCTGCAGAATTGCCTGTCAACAGTGGGAAAAGGAGGAAAAGAGGTTACCATACAGCAACACATGACATCCATACTTCTGCCACAGAAGTTTTAATTTGTGCAGTTCAAAGTGGTGGGAGTCCAGCCACCTACCTTTAATGCTCACATTGCCATGCACAGGATCCAGCTTAGTCTGAGATCCAGGCTTTTACTCTCTGAATGTGTCAATATATGCCCTTATGGTACCATTGTTACTGTGCTGTCATTTAATACTTCCTTTTGAAAGAACTAAATGATGGCGTAGTAACAGCCTGTACTGTGCCATGTCAGCGGTGCAATTATTTTTAGCTGCTACGTTGCTGTAGCAACACACTATAATGAGGGAACATGTTGCTACAGTGATGTAGCTACTGCATCATGGTTTGTGCCCACTGATCCTACATTGCAGTAGTGTGTTGCTACAGCCATGTAGCATCATGTGTAGGCACACCCTGAGTGTCACAGAACTGGGATACTCGCATCCTATGATGAAGGCTGAAATAGTTAATGTAAGTCAGCAACGACCCCACCAGTTTGACTAAGCAAGTCAAAGGATCTGGACCCTGGAGGTGGTGCAGTAAAATGGGGCTTCTTGTTGTGTGGCTGGAAGTGGTCCTGAGGTTGCAAGAATTTGTGGTAATGGGTAGAAATGGGTGGGATGGATCTATTCCAATAATGCTTCTGCTGTGAAAACTCAATCTTGGAGTGAGGCAACAAAGGAACTATGTTCATGTGCCATAAATCTTGCACCCTAGTAGAGTCACATCATAACTTCTGGGTGAAGTAAGGATCAGTCTTGAATTCATCCATATTGCTGACTGTGACAGGGTATACAGAGTGGACCAGATAGATTTAACAGATGGACCAGTTGCTTCTTCAACTGTAACTAAGGCTATGCCTATATCACATCTGTGGCACTGTTGGAAAAGAATGCTCTCAAGTGCACCCTGCCCCACCTACTTCCACTTGCACGCACCAATGTCAGAAAGGCAGCAGCAAATCTCATTTCCTTCTATGACCAGGTGACCTATCACCTGGACAAGGGAGAAGAGATTCATGTCATATATCTTGACTTCAAAAAAGCCTTCGATCTGGTTTCCCATGATCACCTCTTGGAGAAACTGGTCAACTGTCGCCTTGGGTCCTCCACGATCCACTGGCTGGAAAATTGGCTCCGTGGTTGTACCCAGAGGGTAGTAATTGATGGAAGTCACTCATCATGGTGTCCTGTGACAAGTGGGGTCCCCCAAGGCTCTGTCCTTGGACCCATACTGTTCAACATCTTCATTAATGATGTGGACACTGGAGTCAGAAGCGGACTGGCCAAGTTCACCGATAACACCAAACTTTGGGGCAAAGCATCCACACCAGAAGACAGGCAGGTAATCCAGGCTGACCTGGACAGGCTCAGCAAGTGGGCGGATGAGAATCTGATGGTGTTCAACGCCGATAAATGCAAGGTTCTCCACCTTGGGAAGAAAAACCCGCAGCATCCTTATAGGCTCGGCAGCGCTATGTTGGCTAGCACTATGGAAGAAAGAGACTTGGGGGTCATCATTGACCACAAGATGAACATGAGCCTGCAGTGCGATGCTGCGGCTAGTAAAGCGACCAAAACGCTGGCTTGCATCCATAGATGCTTCTCAAGCAAATCCCGGGACATCATTCTCCCCTTGTACTCGGCCTTAGTGAGGCCGCAGCTGGAGTACTGTATCCAGTTTTGGGCTCCACAGTTCAAAAAGGATGTGGAGAAGCTCGAGAGAGTCCAGAGAAGAGCCACGCGCATGATCAGAGGTCAGGGAAGCAGACCCTACGATGACAGGCTAAGAGCCCTGGGGCTCTTTAGCCTGGAAAAGCACAGGCTCAGGGGTGATCTAATGGCCACCTATAAGTTTATCAGGGGTGACCACCAGTATCTGGGGGAACGTTTGTTCACCAGAGAGCCCCAAGGGATGACGACTAGGTCGAATGGTCATAAACTACTACAAGACCGTTTCAGGCTGGACATAAGGAAGAATTTCTTTACTGTCCGATCCCCCAAGGTCTGGAACAGCCTGCCACCGGAGGTGGTTCAAGCGCCTACATTGAACACCTTCAAGAACAAACTGGATGCTTATCTTGCTGGGATCCTATGACCCCAGCTGACTTCCTGCCCTTTGGGCAGGGGGCTGGACTCGATGATCTTCCGAGGTCCCTTCCAGCCCTAATGTCTATGAAATCTATGAAATGCCTTGCTGCTATTCTCATGCACAGAGGAGATAGTGGTCTCCAGAGGGACCCTGTACAGATGTTCCTGGAGTGGTCTCACAAAGTTTGGCATGTGGGAGCAGCTGGGTGCTCCACATACAAGAGCATTATTCCCTGACCCCAAGAACACAGCAGAAGCAATGAAGATGCACCCATAGGTGTCAGGTAGCAACAACTAGCTTAAAGACTGCAGCTCAGGCAGAAGGGAAGAGTGCTGGAAATGATGGGAGCAGATGGGAAGCAACTTCTCAGCTCAGACTAAGAAAAACCTGGGGGAGCAAGGGGTGTTAGAAAACATCATTATGAGCATCCTTGAGCTGGAACTCTGCTTCTCTCTACCAATTTCCCACAGGAGAGAAAGTATTATCATTGAAACTAAAAGACAAGAGACAAGCGGTCCCTAAACTTGGGAAGGGCCAAAGCCCAAGTAGAACATCCATTAGACTTTTGTCTTTTGTTTTGTTTATATTTTCTGTAACACTGCAGTGGTAGGGTACTGGCAATGCACATGTCTCCCCTGTTTTTTTACCTGTGGCAAATTACAGGGTATACTGTGATTCTCCTGTCACAATGTGCTGTGTGGCTGTGGTATATGTGTGAACAGCCAGAGTAGATGATCTTTAAGATTCTTTTACCTCAGGCAGTGGTCAGACCCAAGTGGATAAGGAAAAAGAAGGTGACTGTTGACTAACATTAATTACAAGCATATAGAAAATTAGGAGGCCAGTTTACATTTTAGGTTCATAAATTAAGGTTACCATCTAAGATGGACATGTAAACAGCATTGATGTTCACCTGTGGAAGACAGTCAACTATTCTGGTCAACACCAGAAAGGAGGAACTGATAACTAAAAGTCCAGGCTTCTATTATTTTGTTATCCAGTGACTTGTTCTGTGCCCTTGTACAAGAGAACTAGCTAATCTCTATCTCAGATCATCCTTAAATACAGTGGGATTAATAACGGTCTCTGAGAGGTTTGAAAGACGTAGATAGTAGGTAACAAAAAAAAATTATTAATCAAACCTTAGTTCATTAAAGAGCACTTAGCAAATGCCACTGCTTCAGCCAGGCCATTAAATACGAAAAAGCATAACCACGGGAAGTGGATGATAAGCCCAGAATTCCACTAACAGTTGCTTTAAACTGATTCCTCTTTTCCCAAAGCAAAAAAAAAAAATCACAAATGCCAGATTTCTCCCTCTTTTCAAAAGAGTAATCAACAAAGGTTTCAATGCAGTTGTGTAGGCCACAAACTTGTTTTCAGAGCATCATGGTATGATGTCACCTGGGTACAATACTGTTCACTTTCTGTATAAAAATACAAGGTTGATGTGCACAGTTAAACAACTGCCGTGCTCCAGTCTAGAAGCAGCTGCACATTTAACTCACTGAGTTCTTTGAAACTCTTGAGATTAAAGAATGCAATATCCATATTGTTTCTGTATTGTAAAGCAGAATGTGCCTATGGGAACGACTTAATATCTTTCAAGGATGAAACCAAATCAGTTCCTTAGGCCTTCTACGGAACCCTGCACTCGTTCTTTACTAACTGTCTTGAACCAGAGCATGACATTTGTGCATGGAAGTGTTGACAATTTAGCAAAGGATGCCAATTCCAAAACTCAGGACTGGGAACTTTCAGAGGCACTGCACTCAGAACAGTGAAAGACCTTTCTCTCACTTTCCAGTGATCCTCCTCTGTTTAGAAACTGAATTGCATCAATTGGGTTGGAGGTAGCTGTATCTAGCCTTCCCAGAAGGAACAGGATGGTTGCAAACAGGGTTTTTGAGGTTAATGACAGTGAAGGAGAAAAGTTAACAAGACAAGTAAGTAACAGTAAAGCCCTTACCATGTACCAGAGCATCCTGCATGACTGCACGAGCCTCCTCATTCCTCATCCCTGTGGCATAATGACACACGGCTGCTGCCATTCTCACATGGGCACTCTCATGCCTCAGGGTCTTTTTCAGTAAAGGCTGCAGTTCTTCAGGCACATCCTGGATTTCTGGAACCTTTCCAGTGCCATCTATTTCTACAACTGAAGAAAATAGAGCCCTGAATAAGACAGTAGTTTTATTGTCCCACCCTCTGTTAACAGTGGAAACACATAAGTCTATTTTCCATTCAGTTCCAATATGGAGTATTTGATAAAATATTCATTTTACAAAAGTATCTTCAACCATAGTACTTTGCCCTTCTCTAGTACCTTCCACCTGAAGGTAATAGAAGCTTTCATTGTTTCACAAGTAACATTGAATTAAGACTTATAGCCCCAGGCAAGATAGTAAAGAATGGGTGTATAGTAAACCCCTAATTTGTGCAAAAAAACAGGCAAAGGGAGGTTAAGTAACTTGTCCAAGGATCCAGAAGAAGTCTGTGCAAACCTAGGACAACAATCAGGACTCCTCATTCCTAACCATGTGTTTTAACTGCTGGGTCACTTCTCTGTGGTTAAAACACATGGCTTCATCTCAATATATGCAGGCTATCGGTTCTGAGGATGTAGGGGGAAAAGCTTGGAGGAGAGGGATATGTGGTCAGAAATTAAATATTTTCAATTCATTTTATTTTCAAAACACTTGAAATTGAACACTTAAGTAATGATGAGATGATTGTAGAATTCTGGGAATAAATGGGATGATGATATTATTATTGGCAGCCAGTGATGTCATACTACACAGATATAAATAATGTTCACAAATTTAAAAAAGCAAAAAATCCAACAGCATACTAGGTTGTACTTATAGGAATGTCACTTGCAAATAAAAGGAATTAATTCTTCCACTCTATTCAGTGCTAATGAGGCCTTACCTGCAGTACTCTATGTCCAGTTTTGGGGCCCACACTTCAAAAAAAGATGTGGGCAATTTGGAAAGAGTCAAGCACAGAGCAACAAAAGTGACTAGGGACCTGGGAGGTAAGACTTACGAGGAAAGACTGAAATAACTAGGGTTATTTATTCTGGAGAAGAGAAGACTGAAGGGCATTTCATAACAATCTTCAAATACCTGAAGCGTGATTACAGAGAGGATGCAGACAGGATTTTCTCCTTGACCACATGGGACAGGACTAGGAGCAATGGCCTCAAACTGCAGGAGGAGAATTTTAGGTTGAGATCAGGAGGAACTTTCTGACTATGAGGGTGGTCAAGCATTGGAACAGGCTACATAGATAAATTGTGGAATCTCCATCCTTAGAAGTTTTCAAGAACAGGTTGGACAGATACTTGGCTGGAATGGTTTAGTCAGGGATGATGCTGCTTTGAGCAGGAGAGTGGACTAGATGACCTTGTGAAGTCCCTTCCACCACTACTTTCCTATGATTCTATGAAAGATCAAGTGACTCCCTTTGTTTTTATTCAGAATCAGTCTTGTAAGAGTGCTACAATTCCTCACGTGAAAAGTGTAAATTGCCAGTCCCCACATGAGACTTCTATTACCTGACTCCTGATTGCTAGTGTCTGATCTAGGTCGTTCCACCACTGCAGATGCACAAGTTATTATAGCTGAGACACGAACAACATCGTGTATATCCGTGAGAGCCCTTGTTAAGCCTTCTATAGTTGCATTCTGCCACTGGGGAGCTGAGAAATGATAAGGAAACAGGCACAGAAGAAAGTGTGTTTAAGATAATAAACAAATACAGTCTCTAACCCAGGGGTTCCCAAACTTACATTTCAAAAACCTAAAATGTATACTGGTAGGGGTACATGGGAAGCTAGTAAATCTGGAAGGGGGTACACAATAAGAAAAAGTTTGAGAACCTCTGCTCTAATCAATCCAGTAGCTGTGGACATCTCCCTGAAAGGAACTGATAGAAACCCCACCTTTGGCTTCATTCACACTGGACAGTGTTGGAGAGTATCTAGGAGAGGTCACATGGCCTCTGAGAATCACAGATATTATTTACTGTTAAAAACCTATGAATAGGAAAATGTGTTTGAGGAGTCTGAAACTGCCAGATCCTTTCCTGGGACCATTAATTAACTTTTAACTACTATTGACTAGCAGGCTTGTTTAGGCTGTCTACTCACTCAGCTTCCAAGCATTTTTCCACTGCTCCAACATAGTTCTGAGGATGTGCATATCTTCAGGCAGGCCTGCCTTAGACTCCTTGGGCTCTTTTCTCCCTTTACTGGTCTTTGCCTGAGGTGGCTCCTGGCCCCTTTGTACAAAATCATCAGCTTGGGTAGGCAGAGCAGTCCAGCGGAAAGCTCCCTTCTCAGGCTTCTGAGCTGCTCAGGCAATGTTATTAGAAAGAGATTAGCAGAAACCTACTGCAAAAGGTCCCTCCTGCAGAATGGTCAGGTTAGAAAAACCACAAACCTTGGCATTTCCTAAAATAAAGTACAATCTACATTCAGCCTCTCTTGTTAACCCCACTGACATTGAATGGTTTGTAGATTTAGTTTCATTTTGATAGGGTGGAGGAGACAGACTGTCTTATGTTCTTTCTAGAAAACATTAGGGTGGTGGAAAAATAATCTAGAAGCCTGGATGGATCCTATAGATCAGAGGTCAGCAACATCAGGCCTGCATGCTGGATCTGGCTCATGAAGTCAGAAAGTTTCACCTCTGCCTGTACCCATGCTGGGACTGGCTGTCAGGAGCTGTGCTGGGGGTGGGCAGCACAGCCCCACCCAGTTCCCTAGCTGCACTGGGGGTGCAACTTCCAGCTGGTGAGGAACTGACCTGGGGTCAGGCAGCTTCTACTTGCACCTGTGCTGTAGCGAGGAAGTTATGGGGAGAAGTGGCAGCACTACGGATGCAGCTTCCAGCTACCTGGCCCCAGCACAGCTCCCCACCAGCTGGGACCTGCCCCTGCACTGCAGTTGTGGAGTGGGGAGAAGTAGCAGCAACAGTATGGGCATAGTTCCCAGGTGCCTGGCCGTGGTGCACCTCTCCTTTGGCTGGAAACTGTACTCACATCACAGATGGGGAGCAGGGGGCTAAGAAAAGCAGCATAGGCACAGTTTCCAGCTGCCTGGCCCCAGGGTAGGTGCAGGCAAACCCCACTCAAGGCCATCTGGTCCACACTGGACTGGAGCCAGATTGTTTTGGCCCATGGCTTGCAAAGGTTGGCAGCTGCTGCTATAGACAAAACAGTGGCAATGTTAGGCTAGAAGTAGACTTGGAAATTGTCCTCTGAGTATAACTAAGTTACATCTCAGACAGCATATTCTCAAAATACTTTGGCTTGGCATTTTACTAAGATGTGAATTTAGCATTTTTTAACATCTCTGAAGACTGAAGCATCCGTAGGATCCCATCATATGTCCAAGCTAGGCAGCAACTGTGCAAGGGATACTCTTGCTGTCAACAAGGACTGAACTGCAAGTGGCCAAGCCAGTTTGCATTAACAGAAAGTCGGAGATAGGGAATAGGAGTGACTACCTCTTAGCAATCTCCTTTGAAGAACGATGATCTAAATATTGAGAAGTAATGTTCTAAACCATTCAGCATTCCACAAACTGGTCCATGGATCTCCTACCTGCTTTTTGTGGCTGGAAACTCCAATGCACTGGAGGTCTTGGAAAGTGCTGCTGGAGGTGTTTGTAATACTCATCATGATTCTCTAGGATGAAGCAATCCTTTCCTCTCTTGTCCATCTGATGGACAATCTTGACTGTCCCTAAATATGCACAGCAACAAATAATCACATGAGAACTGCACAAACATATATCAAAGAGGGACGTATTTCCCTGGTAGGTATGGGAGAATATATTTGGACAGCTATTGCTGAAAAGACCTCACAATGCAGTCTTTGGGCGGGACGGTTGTAGGAATAAATTAAAATGTAGGTGTGACTTTGGAGCTGTTGGCTCCATTTCAGCAATGGATATTACAATTGTGTCTAGTATACCATCTCAGCAATAAAATCAGTTTTGGAACCAACTAACTAATTTCTTGAGTCTTATTTCACAAAAATTGGAATGCTGGTCAGCAAAAAAGTTTAAAAATAGTTTCAGGTACTCCACCCTCCTGCCACCTTTTTGATTTACAATCACATTCTTGTGTTTCTTTAAAACATGGTTTTTCTTGCTCCTATTGCTGTGGGAAAGACCCATGCAAGGAATAGGAAAAGCTAATTTGTTCCACAGGAGAAAGAGTAATTCTTGCTGTTCACAAAGTGCTGCAAAATACATTCAGTGAACAAAATGGAAAATTAGAGAAAAATCTTCTCTACTTCCTTTCCATTCTTGTGATTGTAAGTATTATTGTGATCATAAAACACAAACACTTTAGACATCAGTCTGATTAGATTGATGGTGCCCCCTTAAGAAAATCCTACCTCAATCCATAGATAAATGTCAATTATTTAAAACAGACCTGACCAAAATCTTAGCAGCTGAGAGCCACACACTATAGAAGCTGCATCATCAGGGGTTGCACATCACAGGGGCCAGAGGCCCCTCTCACCTCCCCAGGAGCAAGCTCCCCCAGCACCATATGGGTGGGCAGCTCCCTCCCCATTGCTGCACCATGCATGTAGATAGGCACCCCCCACAGCCACGGCACCATGCATATGGGCAGGATGGTGGGCAGGTGCTCCCCATCACTACATCATACAGGTGGGTGGTCAGGTGGATCCCCTCCTTCCACCTCCTTGGCTGTGGGTTACCCTGCTGCAGTGTACCATGAGCTCCCCGAGCACTGCTGGCCACATCGCTCTACCCTGTCCCTTCTCCTGAGTCAGGGGTAGGAAGTGAAAGCCAGAGAAACAAGGGGGAGCCTGGAGCAAGGGCCATAGCAGCCAAAGCAGTAATAGGAGTGGTGACTGGGGGATCCCAGGGGCTGCAGATTTAGCCCTCGTGGGCTGCCAGTTGGACAGCCCTGATTTAAAATAAATGTCCAAGCAACTAGTTGTTCATTAAAATCAGCCATAATTCCCAAATGATATCTAATAATATAAAGTCCTCAAAATGCTCAGTACTTAGTATTTTCTACTTTTTCTCATCCTCAAAAATTTTGGAAGACAGATGAAAGTATATGCTAAAACTATCACCAAACCTGGACTCTGGAGAGCCAATGAAGGGAATGAGTTCTAGTCAGAGACCCCACATGGCGCAAACCGTTCATTAGCCATGTTAAACCAATTGGGCGTTAGCTCCATAACCTCTACAGCAGTATCACACAGGAACTGTCTCTCTGTCAGATCCAAATAATGTAGGTGTCTTAAGGATAAAAACCAATTATTGAAGCTAAGTGAAGGCCAGTGCAGACTATAAAACACTGGTGAAATGAGCAACAAGCTCAGGGGCTGCACATCACAGGGGCCACAGGCCCCTCTCACCTCCCCAGGAGCAAGCTCCCCCAGCACCATATGGATGGGCAGCTCCCTCTCCATTGCTGCACCATGCATGTAGACAGGTACCCCCCACAGCCACTGAACCATGCATATGGGCAGGGAGGTGGGCAGGTAATTACCAAGCAGGCTGAAACACATTCTGCACTGACTTAAATTTCCAAATGGGCAGGAGTTGGTGCTCCGTATAGACATTTCAATAGTCTAACTTTGAGATAGTTGTTATCTAGGATGAAAAATGTTACTATGTTAATATTGGGTAACTCCTACAACTATTACAGTAATTACCTGTATTTTTACTAGGTAGTACTTGACTCAAAGTGGCTAATCCTATGAGTAAATGCTAACCCCTCAATAGGTGTATTGGATTCCTTGCCTACTGCATTAAAGTATGAACAGGAATTTGTAGCAGGGTCTGTTTGCATTACCAAAGTAAAGCTCATGTTCGAAGGCATTCTTGGCAGCGTACGTGTATTTCCTCAGACAGGAGGTTGGACGTTCCCACTTCTTCATAGGGGATGCTGGTCTAAGACACTTCCTTTCTGTTTCATCAGCTGTACTGTTGTAACCAACAGGGTCATCTGCTGGCAGAACTCTTGTGCAATAAGCAGGCAACCTGCAGGCATAAAGTGGGAATGTTTATGGGGGAAAGGACACTGCCCTTTTCATCTAGTTATTGAAATCTCCATTCAGTATGTGAATGGACTTTTTTTTAATTTTCACAATCTCAGGTAGCATGGTAAACTCAACATTCCAGGACTACCTGTAGTACTATGGGTGATATTAACTCTGCTTTATATGCTGCCCTGGTACTTGATCACATGTTTTGCCGATAGTCACTTTATTCAGTGCAGAGGTTCTATAGTGTGTAGTAAATGCAGTATTTCAATATTTTTTCTTCTCAGTAGGCATGTCTATACATGAAATTAGTGCAACACAGTAAATTCCAGCACATAACATGCCAGAGATTATTGCTCATGGGTGCTGCATTTACATACACGCCTGGGAGTGCAGGATGCTGAGCCGGGTCAGAGCAGCCCTTTCTGGCAGGAAGCCCAGGAGGTCAACCTCTTAGCCTGGGGTGCTCCAACCTGGATCAATGTGCTGCAGAGGGGCTGACTGGGCCACAAGGGTGTTCCAGTGCAGGGCTAGCCAGCAGGCAGCCCCCACCCACACTGAAGCAGCCTCGTGCCCCAGCCAGCCCCATCAGTGTTTACACGTGTTGCTGTGCACTAAACACCGCCATAGGGCAGTATTTATGTTTACAAGTGCTAACCATGGTGGAGTTAATTAGTTTACTGTGACCTAATGCAGCTGATGTGTAGACACTCAGACTTTACTGTGGAGTTATTTAGGCAGATCCACAGTAAATGTCTTGTGTACATGCACCCAGTAGGTGGTCACTGACTTCATTCATTGTACTCCCTACTTGAACCTAGCTTTTACACAATATCAAACTGAATAAGAGTCTATAATATGATGCTGTTTCAGAAAAGGCAAGCATCATTCTGGGAGCATCATAGTTAAGACATGGGAAAAAGTACTCTGGTTTACTCAGTGCTGGTGACATCTCAGATGGAGTGCTGTGTTCATTTTTGGACACCATACTTTAACAAAGATGTAGACAAACTAGGAATAGTTCAGAGGAGAGTTAGAAGAATAAGAGGTTTAGAAAACATGGCCTAAGAAGAAAGACTAAGAGAATGGGTTTTGTTTAATCTAGAAAAGAGAAGAGTAATGGCAAACATTAAACTACTACTTCCATATGTAAAAGACTGTTAGAAAGGAGCTAGTGATCAATTGTTCTCCACCTTCTTTGGAGAGTAAATGAACAAAAAGTCACTTAAAGTCCATGCTAATTCACAAGAATTAATCAGCTTAATTTGTATCAAAGAAATTTTAGGTTGGATATGAGGAATATTTTCTGTTGGAGTTGTAAAGTATTGGAGACGTTACGAAGGAATTATGTGGAAACTCTTCCTTTGGAAGTTTTAAAGAACAGGCCAAGATGTACTTGATCCTGCCTTAGTGGAGGTGTTAGGGTAACGATATGAATTTTGGGGAGTACTGAGTGTGCAGCTGAATGAAGGCTTTTTCCTGTGTCTTAGCAAAACCTGCTGGTCACAAGGCTGGCCGATATATTAAAAGCAACTAACTTTGCTAATGCTTAAGTAAGTGGATTCTTAACAAACAGATAGGGTACAAAGTGTATGATGTGTTGGGTAAAAATAGAATGTAGCCCACTAGTGTGAGGAGACAAAGCAAAAATATAGCCTTAGAGATGGTGCTGAAGTCAGCAAAAAAAATAGAAAGAACCAGTGAGAAATCGCAAGTGACCGAAAGAAGATGGTGATCAAAGTCTTACACATGCGCTCTTAGCAGAGAGGCATGTAAATGAAGGAAATGCATAGGCAATACCATGCAACGTAAGCAAACAGTAAACAGAGGTGGAGCTTGAGATGGGAGGAGAAATGGGTGGAGCCAAAGGAGGGACATACATGGAATAAATGTTAATATGTATGAACCATGGCGTATAAAATGTGGAAAGAACTAATGTTCAGGGCAGGTCCCCGGTTTGTTTTTTTTTGGGACCTTTGCCCGAAGCTGTCTCCATTCTGAATAAAGCTGTTGCAAGCAATGTGTGCTAGTGTTTGCTCCCTGCTTGCTCTGGCTAATGAGTGACAAGATCCACGGGCAATTGGACTGTCTTCTCTCTAGTCGTTGGGCGCTGCATGGAGTCGGGGGTCTAACAGTAGGGTGATAGAATAAATTATAATATTTCATCCTATGTTGCTGTGATATTAATACTCCCCATACACACATACATGGAAGTTCTAGAAAATCTGAAAGAAGAGAAAGATGATACATTTATCTTCTGCATATGGCTTAGAGCAATGGTTTTCAACCTGTGGTATGCAGACCCCTGGGGGTCCACAGATTATGTCTAAGGGGTCTGCAAAAGATTACTATGATCAATCAAAATAATGCAAATACCCACACCTACAATTCAAAGGAGTCCACACCACCATTCAAAACCTCCAAAGGGGTCCACACCTCAATTCAAAAATTTTTAGGGGTCCACAAATGAAAAACGGTTGAAAACCATTGATCTATAGGTTTGAGAGATGACCAAATACTTGCATCAGATAAATAAATACAAAAGCCATGATCGTGATACTGTCTGCGTCTACACATGTGCTTAACTGTGGAGTAGACTAATTAGCGGCAGAGTAAAGCATAACCGTCTACATGTGCAATGCTATCAGGCTACAGTAAACTAATTAATGTTGCTGTAAGATAGTACAGAGGGGTAATTAACTGCAATTAAATGCACGTTTAGATGTGTAAATTGCACCCGGGCAGCCCAGCTAGCAGAGGACTAGACTGCCTGCTGTCTAGCCACACGGCTTCACACTTTCAGCACCCTTGTGTCCCAGCCAGCTCCTCCGTTGCCCAATACAACCACCCACAACTTGGGGCTGGCCCCCTGTGCCCCCAGCCCTCGCCTAAAATGCTCTGCCCTAGCTCAAATTGCTGCTGTCCTGGGAGCGCATATACATGCTGTGCCCAGGAGTAGTTTACTCTGGCTCAACCTCCTCTGGAGTTCATTGCTTCAAATTAATGGCATGTGTAGATGCACCCACTGAGTAGAAAAGAAAAAAAGTAACTTCTTTTAAGACAGCTTGTAATTAAATCCTTACCATGGTGTCAATGCATTTAACTATAAAAATGTATCACTATATAAATTTATCACTGGTCCATGTGGCCTCTTGGGCCCACATGATATCATTCCATCAAGAAGAAAGGTTATCTTAACTCAAAGTCTAAAAGCATCACTTTTTAACCATTCTTCTTCCATGAGCAGTAATCTGAGGGCCATCTTAAACACTCCACGTATTTTTCGCCATCACTGCAGTTTATCCTCATGTGGATGTGAAGGGATAATGAAACCACCCTGTGATGTAGCAGACCTCTGCATGGAATTGTCAGTCAGGCTGCAGGCATCTGAATGAAGGCTAGGGGTACATTGCCTTCATGGATGGCACAAAAACAGCTGCCGCCACAGTGACAACTGACCATGCTGTTGCAATTAGCACGGTGGGAGCTGGTACTACCACATGTATCAGCAGCTGGTCCAAGCGTGGGCCTGCCCTGCTATGCCTCTGATCAAATGAGGAGATGGGAAGGTCAGTGGATGGTGATAAAGGGAAGGGGTAAAGCTAGCCTCACAATAAAAGAAATGAATATTAGTTCACCTTGGAAAACATAATAAAGACAGAAATAATAGTATACTAGATGCTATCAAATGAGCCCTCTTACCTATAGTAGACTGGGAGAAGCGTCTCAGGTTTCTGCTGTGCTTGGCTCTGGGAACTGACTTCCATGGCATCTTCTCCAGCTTGAATTTCATCCAATAATTTCAAATCACTTTCAGAAGAAAGTTCATCCCTGATTCTGTTCCAGTCAAACTTTTGTTTTGTGAAACTATGAGGCTTATCCTGAATCCACCCACCCCAAGTAGCCTGTTGATTCACAATCCATTGAGCTGTGGTCCTGTTCAGCTTCTTCAAAAGCATTTCCTCCCATCCCTGACACCTTATCCTTGATACTGAGGCATCCCCTGGAGATACCTTCTTTTCTTGTCCTCTTCTGGTCACTGCTGTTGATGACATTTCATGAGATTCTGTCAGGAATGTCTTTGAAAAAGGAGTTTCATGAAGAAGTGGAGAAGGTGAGCTCTGCCTTTTGGTTCTCCACAGAGACTCTTCCCTGGTCCCTGTAGGAGGTGGAATATCTGATTTTAAAAGGCAAGGTGGTTGCTTTAGAGGGTGGAGTTTCAGTGGCTGCCCTACTTTCTTAGCAATAGATTCTTTGTTTTGTGGCTTTTGAATGATTCCAGAAGCATCATAGAGGTACTTGAAGTCACATTCCTTATAGGGGAGGGTGGGCAGCCCTCTGTGCTTCACAACTTCCTTGGAGAATCTCAGGTCTGTAGCTATCTTCTTGAGGTACTTTACATAGCATTGTGAATAACAGGGCTGGGAAAGGCAGGTATCTTGCAAAGGCCTGGTGGTCTTTGTAGTTTGCAAGTCTACAGGTGAGTTGCTGCAGGACTGGAAGTGCCCAGATGGCTCATGGCTCTCAGAAAGGGTGACCCTCAGTTTATCATCAATAGCAAATGGATTATTACTGCTGCAAAGGGTTGATATATTCATCCTTCTAGCACTGGTGAAATATCTTGCTTCTGCTACTGGGAAACACACTGAAATATAGAAATCAGTTTGAAGAACTATATTAACAACCCAGGTCAGCATGGTTTCCTTAAACATTGTTGGAGCCCACTGAAATAATGCATATTACAAGGAAAACCAATGGGACACTCCATTTATCCAGTTCATCAGAGCTCCATGGTAACACCTTCCATTGCTATCACTTTCAGTATCTTGGTCTGCATTCATGGAAGCCATGCTGAGTAGTCACTAGTTTGGCATAAGAGAATGGATTTCCTATGGTCTGATAATGCTGGGACAATCACCTGATGATCTAGAATCAGCACACCTCTTAAGCATATGCTTAAGCACATCTCTGTTCAGTTAAGCAATTAAATACATACTAAATTTTAAGCCCTTACTTGAGATCCACTGAAATGACACTTAAGCACATGCTTAAGTGATTTGCTTAACTGGAATCTACGTTTCTAAAAATGATAAAGGAGGGACAAAGAGAAAAGAAAAGAAGAATGGGATAGATAGTGAGAAACAGAAAAAGAAAATAAGCAGGCTCTTAGTCTGTGTTTCTTAGTCTCTCTCTCTCTCTCTTCCCCCCTCCCCAATCATTTACTTTCTTTACTCTTTGATACAGAGATTCTGCATTTCCACCTATATTATTGTGTTTCTGTCCTATATTATCCCTCCCTTTTTTCCTGCTATCAGTAGCTTCTCTTCCTGTTTCTGAGGGTGGGGCATGGTGATGCAGTACCTGAGGCATCTTGCTATATCTTCAAAGGTATGAGTTTAGGCCCTGCTCTAGATTTGTGCTATAGGCCATCTCTCATACAACACAATGAAAAATTTATGGGAGACATCTAGGCCTCCAAATTTAATTCATAAAGGCCAGTTCATTCAACAAAAGATAGCAACTTGTGTTCACTACTGTCCTTACCTTGATCTGAATCAGAAACCTGGAGACAAAGACCCAATACTATATTAACAATCCCCTGAACCATGATGTCCTATTTTTCCTATCTGTCAGCACTTGCTGGTTTGCATATATGTTGTCAAATCCCACTAAAACAGCATGAGAACTTTACTGAAGCTAAGAAAAAATGGGTCAGCTATGAAGTCAATAAATACTCTGTATTTACCTTTCTGAAAGGTTTCTCCAATGTTGGTCTTGTATTAACAGGCACAATCTGCAACTAATTGCATGATAAATCTTAGCTGCTTTGCTGTTCAGAGGCCTTCCTCCAAGTTGTGTACAGGTGTTGCCTAGCAACTAGTGACACAATTAAATTCCATCAAGTGTCATTGGTCTATATTCCAACTGGGCTGTTTGTGTTTTTAGTAGCTCAACTGCCTTCATTTAGCTGAAGAGATACCTTATTTTGTAAGGAGAGATACCTATTGAGAGATACCTTATTTTGCAAGGAGTATTTTTAACATCTCTTATTATCTACTGGTAAGACTTTCATAGAACTGTACTAAAGTCCAATTAGAATTTGCTATGCAAACCTGATTTTTAAACAGGATATAAACATTTGTTCTTAGCAGAAACCTGATGCATGCATTATTAGACATGGAGCAGTATCTTTTCATTTCCCACTATCACCGGATACAATTTTTGTTACATTTTGATTCTAAACTAGTTTGTAAATTCTTTGGAAAGGGGACTTCGTTATCAGTGCTTACCACGTGATAATCTCTATATAATAAAAATGAATGATCAGATTAGTTTGTCAGATTTTAAAGTGCAATAAAGAGAAAATAAAATAAGGATAACTGGATTTTAATTCTTCTTGCCATCAACCTCAAAGAGAACCTGCTCTATCTTGAAAAACTGACTTTCCTAGCCTATATTCATTATTACTCAGTTTAAACAATGTACACTTTGCAATCTAAAACTAAGACCCAGATGACACTGACATCTTAACTAGGAGATAATATTGGAAGATGTCTGACAAATAAAAATATAGAAGCACTTTTCACTGTAAAGAATCATAAACTATACATGTACACATGCACAATTCTGCAACAACATCTCAAAAGCGCAGTTCCTAACAGGAGGGAAGAGACTTAAAAATGAAGGCTGGAACTAGGTTAGAGAGAAAGGGCAGAATGGGTGCAAGGGAGAGAACAGAAGGGGAGGTGGACAGTAATATTAAGCAAAGGGGAAAGGGCATATAGAGAGAGAATGGAAAAATAGTGAATGCAAAAAAATAAAGAAAGCTGAAATCTGTTTGAGATTTATGCTCTCTGCAAAGGAATAAGTCTAGTTCTGTAACTGCAAGTCTCTTGTGCTAGTTTAAAGCCTGGTCTATCAATATTTTGTACCTCTTAAATAGCCTGGTGAGGAATGACCTCTTTCCAAATTATTAAATCAGTTCATGCCTCAGCATGGAATCTGGCATGGGGACTGGCTTGCTTGGCAGCTGGGGAGCTCAGTAGCATAACTAGGGGTGGGCAAACAGGGCACCAGCCTTGGCACCGAGTTAGGGGCTCCAGAATTCCCGCCCCCCCCCGCCACCCCTTCCCAGCTCTTGGAACCTGTGCATCTCCTGCACTCTCCCCACTTTCCACCTGCTCTCCCACAGAGTTTGCCAGGATGCCAATCCTGCTTGTTATATCTCTGCATGATGCTCTTGAGGGTGCCACCCTTCAGGACAGCCCACATTCTGTAGAGACTCAGGCACTGACATAGGCACTGACTTATTTTTGCCGGGGGGGGCTAAGATGGTGGACACGTGCCCCCTGCCCCCAATATGTGGGAAATGGGGTGGGTGTGTGAGGAAGGGGGATGTGGTTACAGGTGATGCATGCGGAGGCAGGAGGGGGCACAGGCAACATGGCAGCGGGGTGGAGGGGCATCTACCCCATGAGATTTCTGCCCCCCACAGTGGGGCACAGGGCTACAATAGGACTGGACCAGCTCCAGGCAGAAGCCACCTCTGCAGCCCAGAGGGTGGGACCTGGTGCAGGAGGGAGCACTACGCTGCCATGGCTGCCATGGTGAAGTGCCCCCTGCCTGCCCAGGAGCAGCAGAGACAACTCTACACCACTACCTTATAGGCTGCCGAACGGGTTAGGCCACTCAGGCCATGGCCCAACCAACGTTTAGCACATTAATTTAGCTAGCTATGCAGTTAAAAAAATAGCCATACAGCTTTAACTGGAAGGACAATTGCACATTTGTGGGTTATATAAATTCACATGCTAAAAGTTGGTCAAGTCATGGCCTGGGTGGCCCACTCTGTTCTGCGGCCTATGCCTCACCTTGTCAGCCATGGTAGGGTTGCCAACTCCAGATTCAACTTTGAATCTATTCCAGGAGGTTTCCAGAACTCCAGCATGCCTGCAACACACAGCGGAAATGTGCCAACATGCTTGTGTATATCAGTTACAGATTACCGAGTAGACTTCACATCAGGAAGGCAAATGCACATTACTACTACATTTTTAAAAACCCACTGGACTACTGTATAAATCAGATTTAATATTGATTTTAATGAATGCCCTATCATTTATCTCCCAGGTGACTCTCAGCAGTCTCCTGGAGATTTATATCTAATTCCTGGAGACTCTAGGGCAATTCTGGCAGGTTGGCAACCCTAGGCCATGGCAGCGCAGTGCTCCATCCTGCGCCAGATTCCACGCATTGGACCGTGGAGGCGGCTCTTGCCAGGACATAAAGCCAATGGCAGTGCAGAGTCACTGTGGCCGCTCTCCCAGCTCCGTGGGGCCCCCCCAAAGTGCAGGGCCTGGGGCAGTCACCCCAATTCCCCTCCTCCAGGGACAGCCCTGGTCCTCATCCACAGGTTGAGAAACACTGGTCTAGAGCAGTGGTGCTTAACCTTTTAGCCCTGGGGTGTGGGGCCATCTACAAGTTAGGTCAGACCCTGCACACCAGGATCAGGCCCCAGGAGCCCTGCACCATCTCTACCCACTGTGTTCAGGCTCCAGGGCCCCACACCACCTACACCTGGTCCTGCATGTGGGGATTGGGTTCTGGGGCTCTGCAACATCCCACAGCCCTGAGTGCCAGGACTGGGTCTTAGGCTGCCTTGTTTACCCAGTTGAGCATGCAAGGCCATGGACCTGTGGGAAGCCTCATGGGCCAAATGACAGGGCCTGGCCCACAGGCTACGGTTTGAGCAACCCTGCTCCACAGTAGAATTAGCCCCACACCTTCCCCGAGTGCTGATCCCATCCTCTTCTCCTGTCTGCTCTGCTTCCTGCTCCCTTCCCTCTACTGACATAGTTTACATAAAATTCTTGCCACAAAGGCAAAAAGGCACTGCAGTAAATTGAAGGGGGGTAAATTATCATTAGTGCATAATCCAACAACGTGGAGTATGCCAATACTTGAAAGCCCAGGGACCCCATCTGCACGAGATCCTCTTAGCCCCCCCGCCTCACAGCTTGCTGTGCATTCTTTGCCATTGAGGCGGTTGCGGAAGGAGGCTTGGATCCCTTGCCAAGCATCCACCTGTGCTTCACAAGGGGCTTTGGGCCCAGGCCCTGCTAGTGGCTCGCCTCACCGACTGCGCCAGGCCGGGTTTGTGCAGCAGGGGCCGGGGAAGCAGCGAGCACCAGCCCTGGCGGCGACAGCAGCCTCGTCACGTCGCTCTCGCAGCAGCCGCAAAAGCTGTCCTCGCCGCCCCGCCGCAGGCCTTACCT